>NC_091121.1:182109719-182409719 GCF_040183065.1 Periplaneta americana | reverse complement strand
GATCAGCCCTGCTTAAGTATGATGGTGTTGCTAATCTAGCATTGATGTCGGTCCATGCTTTGTGTCCCATTTGTGCCTTAAACAATGCGGTGAGTCTGGTTTTTCGTCGCTTTGATTTGAGAAATTCCCACCCTAAGTCTTTTACTATCTCTTCACCATGTCCCTTTCCCATTTTCACATATTTTGCTGCCTTGCGTTGGACACCAATTTTTTATTTATTGGAGAAAATATATTGAGAAAAATCTCCACGCTATAAATTCATAAAAAGTTTGACCAGGCATTGTGCCGTGAATTAGTTCTGCAAATCAACGAAATATCTGAGATTGGATGTAATTATTAGGGTGGAATTTGGATCCCAATGCATTTGGAGAGGAATAGAGAGATTTAAGTTAAAATAAATATTATCCTTCCAGCTCTGTTTCAGTGGATTGAATAAGATAATTAAAAACTTACATGGGATAGGCAGCGTTTGTATTTTGTATCGGAGAGGATTGGAGGATGGGATTAAAACAAAAAGTGGCTTACAACACTTAGATCGCCCTTTCCGAAATAGCAGCATTGGGGTGTTAATACGTAGATGGATAGCGTGCTGTGTTCGTCCTTTGCATGTTAACACAGTTTGGTGATTGAAAAAAAAAATCCCCCCCCTCCCACTCACCCCCACCCTTTCAACTTCCATGTCTCTTCTTCCACAAGAGACGCTTTTATCGGGATAACCCCCTCCCTCCGGGTGTATCCATAAAAACTCATTATCGTCACTCAATACTGGAATTGATTAGCTGTGTGAAGGGAATAAGGGAATAGCCTACTTTGACCAGGCGTATCGTCCCTAGCCGAACAATTTTCTCTACTTGGTATTATCCTTTGATTTGTGTCACCTTATAATTAACGGCACAATGATATAAAAGCGGCGCGGCGTGCAATTAAACTTTGTATAATGTCGGGGAAATACCCGGCTTAGTTTTCTTGTTGCTATTGTATTGCTGCTTAATGGTCTGTGCTCACGAACTCAATTGTTCAAACGTTTATGCGTTTTATAGTTACTAAGTACATACTTCGTTACACTCACACAGTCCTACCTCACTCACTGTCACATTCAAACACCCGTTACCTCACAATGCTACTACCTCACAAACACTCACCACCGCCCCCTCTCTCTCCGTCAAACTCTCACTACTCACTCACACTCACTCTCACTGTCACTATATAACTACTTCAAACACTGTTACTCTCATGAACGTATTAACACAATATTTCGCAGCCTCAGACGTTCAATGTCGCACACTCACTAAGTTATTATTTCACTACTTCAAATAAATTAACAAGGAAATAGTCTCTATTCAAAAAGGATTTTTCCGTCCAAAGTCTGTAAGTCAGTGTCCTCATGCTATAAATCAGTAATAGTAATATGCGTTACAAGAGCGGTACGTTGAAGTTTTCATGTTCGAGGAAAAGTTTGAAAAAGCGAAACGTAGTTGAGCTTTTTTAATTTCCGAGAATTGAAAGAAAACATACCGCTCTTGTATCGTACATTATTTTGTGCGAAGATCGTTTATTACATACCTGAAAGAGGAATTTCTAATTAGTTGCAAGGAAATCTCCATCTTGGTTTCTGTTCAATTACGGCAAATTTGTAAAACAGAAATGTCTATCTTCAACACTTTAAAATGTTTTCTATACTCCAACAGGCCGTGATATACGTCTGTCTTTTTTTCCCCCAGTCCATAAATGCGAACTTAAAACAAACGGTAAGGTTATGTAATGATTTATTTTTCATTTTAATATTTTAACAATATTATTTATATAACATATTGCAGTAATAACATCGGCATCTGGAATCTTGTTGATTTTTTCACGGCTTCCTTAATGTTACTTGCATCACGAATCCAGTAACTTTAGTGGAGTTGTAGAGTTTACTTAATTTTTGAAAATATTTAAAAACAATAATTAACAGTGCAATTTAGGTGAAATTACAGTGGTAAGTTTCCAATTTATAATTATTACTATATTGAACGTCTCTAAAAATAATATGTTAAAAGCCTAAAGCAGTAAAATCAATATGTCACTTAAGCGGTAAGAAGAGGGAAATTGTTATGTGTGTTAGGTTGGGAATACTGAATGTGGAATTTTATACTTACCGCGGATTAGTTCTGTGCGGAAACCAAGCAAATCCGCACGATCTCGCACAAATATTATTACCAGGGAACGAAACTTGTTTCCGAATGGGAGAGAGGCAAGTGGTTTCAGGTTAACTATGTTCTAGGTCCTTCTACTGTGTACTATGGAAGGCGGCGTGGGACGTGTTTCGTTGAGTTGTTCGCTATTTAAGGCTGGTTCACAATAAATCGGGAATGGAAACGACAATGAGAACGAGAACGGCAATATTATTAAAATAAATGTTTTTAAATGATAGCATTCACAATTAACCATTGTGAATGCTCACATTTAAATACATTCATTTTAACATTATTTCCGTTCTCGTTGTCGTTTTCGTTCCCGATTTATTTTGAACCAGCCTTTACTTGCTTTGCGTTGTAGTCTACGAGTAACTTTTTTAATTGGTTATTTTATGGCGCTTTATAAACTATGACGAGAAACTTACAACATGGGATAGAGACCACAGAATTCCGTATTAATTTTTAAAAAAGAAATCGTGAATAAATATATTATATTTCGCGTTTTATCGCTAATTAGTTGTAAGATAGTCGAAATAATTTTATATAAATTGGAAAGAGATTTTTTACGTGAAAAAATAACCCTATATTAAGCAATAGGCGTAAAAATAATGGTAACAAAAGGTTTCATACATCAATTCATTCAACAGATGCACAAGAAGCCCAGACACATTTCAACACAGGAGGTGTAAATTCAGGGTAATTCAACGTGAGAGCAACAGCTCTTTCGAAGGGATGTCCTTAAACTTCTGGTAGAACCTGTAGTTGAAAAGTACAATTAACGTCAGTAAGTACAATATTAAAACTAAAAAAACAAGGACCGTGATAGCAGTAGGTTGAGCAGTCCGAGTACGAAACATCTCTGACAATGGACAGACGGTGCGTGTAATACTCGAAATATAATGAGAGCGCTACTTCATTATACAGAATTATAACAGCGCTGTAATTTTGTGAAAATGGGAGAGTTCGCGTTTCAGAACTGTAGTTCACCCGATAACAGGTCAACTGTTCCATAACTGCAGCGCTATTTCCGAGAAAACTGCAATTAAGAGTATAAAACCCCGTGAAGTAGTCATTAGTCTGCAATTATTTAGCTGAAGATGAAATGACGTCAAATATAAATGGATGGGCCTCTAAACTTTTAAAGCTTCCACAGCGGAAAGAACATTAGAACAGGAAATTGCGAACGCAATAACTACATTATCAACTGAAACAGCAGAAGTTGTAACAAAGCAGTATCAAACTCCTCTACTGTAGCACAAGGCACCCCTGCTGCAGAGAGCAGATTCTGGTTCGATTCCGGAAAGACAATTTTCATAGGAGTGATGCGTGCCCCTCATTTTATGGTTATCATAGGTCAGGCATGTCAATTGATGCCCACAGGAGCAAGCGCGCGCTTTAGAGCCCAGGAGAGCCTGAGCGCTTTACAGCGGAAAGGAAAGAGACAGACGAAAGAGGTGGTATATGCCGCTTGGTCGAACTATGTTCAGGGACGACCAGCACTGATTCAATATATAAAGGGAAGAGAACTTATTAAAACTGTATCCATGGTAATTTTTAGATTTGTCTGAGAAGTATAAGTGCATTATAAGAATGTAAGTTTTAATTTTAATGCTCATTTTTCACAAGTTTGATTTTCTTATTCAAAAGAAATATTTTCTCAACTTTTCTACACAATGTTTTCGTAAATATAATATACCGTATATACGTATTACTGAAGATAGTGTATTGAAAATTTTGAAAATATTCGAATGGAATTGTTTGTAAGGAAATGAATTAACAAAGCAACTATTGTTACATCATAAGCAAAAGATATGTGCCAATGTGTTGTAAAAATGTCAGCTCTATAGCTTCAGCAGATTTCGAGAAAATAATTTAATATTCTGATGATAGGAAGTTGCTCACAAATATCACCTTAAAAGCATAATGCGATAAGAATTTTGTTATGTAATATTAGTTACACTTAAAACAGATACAGTACCTAGGTAACTTTGCTTTGTACTGTAATATTGTTTTGATTAGTTTATTGATTACTTTTGTAAGGCTAAAGATACCTTCAATATAAATTCCAACTTATCATGTCATACTCAATCTCTTTCTTTGGAATATCACTTTCTTTATGAATGATGTGTTTCATCCACTTAATACAGTATAATATTATACTACTATTGAATTTAAGTGAATATTCCTTCTTAACTCTCTATTGTGTTATTAAGATTTAAAACACAAGTGCAATATTAAGAAATCAGTGTTGTTTTGCAGACAATATAGATAATATTAAACAGAAAGAAGCCTTAATACAGTATAATATTATAGCACTATGGAATTTAAGTGAATATTCCTTCTTAACTCTCTATTGTGTTATTAAGATTTAAAACACAAGTGCAATATTAAGAAATCAGTGTTGTTTTGCAGACAATATAGATAATATTAAACAGAAAGAAGCCTTAATACAGTATAATATTATAGTACTATGGAATTTAAGTGAATATTCCTTCTTAACTCTCTATTGTGTTATTAAGATTTAAAACACAAGTGCAATATTAAGAAATCAGTGTTGTTTTGCAGACAATATAGATAATATTAAACAGAAAAAAGCCTTAATACAGTATAATATTATAGTACTATGGAATTTAAGTGAATATTCCTTCTTAACTCTCTATTGTGTTATTAAGATTTAAAACACAAGTGCAATATTAAGAAGTCAGTGTTGTTTTGCAGACAATATAGATAATATTAAACAGAAAGAAGCCATATAAAAATAACGACATAAAATTTCACGTTCCGTTTGAAGTTTGTGCACCACTGTTTTCTTAATCCAACAGGTTGGTTATTCATGTACACAACCCTCCCTCTCTCCATACTTAGCGCTTGCTGCCCGCGCACGACGTCAAGGTCAGAAAAATGCGTTTACTTTGACATCACTGTCATAGGTGATCTTGAAGGATATGTTAAGCAAGTCACTACAGACTCTAATTACCAGGCTTCCCATGTCTGTCACAAGAGCTACATTGGATGGAGTAGTTTCTCCTGGTACATTAATGACATCAGTCAGCGTCACAAGCAGGTTACAAGACTTCTATGAGTTCTGATTTGTGTTATGTAGAAGCGCACGTTGTTACGTATGTTTGTATGTCGATGAGTCCATTGTGATCCCGCTCAGTCAAAGAGGAGGCACACCAGCAGACAAAATGCTTCCTCCAATATGTAGGCTATGCTGCAGTTGTTTATTTCGGAATTTGGAAGTGATTATTTTTGTGTAAGGAATGGTAACATAATCTCAGAATGTATATTTTTTGTCATTGTAATAGTACTTAGTTCAATAAATAGGTGTAAATTATTGTTTGCTTATAATTATGTAAAAACTTTCTGCTGTATAATTATTAACAGATTATTAATTTTTAAATGCAATCACTAGCGTGGCAAACATATTTCTTCAAAACGTTTAGATTGTGCAAATCATTAAAATTAAGTTGCAGTGTAGTCATGACATGCTCCATTATACAGGGTCAGAAATGTAGGACGTGAATTCTGAAGTCATTCTGAGTCAGAAAGTTCATATGAATATAGGTCCGTTTTCGAACGGTTACGGAGATATGGCTCTTTGATTTAAAAAAAAACTTCTGGGATTCCATTGTACTAACTCGCATTTAGGGACAGATAACGGACAAATTTAAAGTTTATATTCACGTATGCATACATACCTAATATTCTAGAAGTCGGGGTCGATGTTTTCGCACATTTTCAAAGGTACCTCCTTCTGCTTCAATGCACTGTTGCGCTCGGGCGTGAATCGCGCTCATCGCTCGGGAGAGTTGCACGTGGCTGTCTTTATGCCGCATCCAAAATACGGTCGATTAGCGCCTCTCTCATTTTCACATTCCTTTGCTGTACCAAGTCTTTCATCCAACCCCATAGACAGTAAATACTCTTCGATATGGTACCCTTCTGTTCGGAAAGCGTCGTTCATATTCAGCGACGGCACGCAAGGAACTTCCAGCGCACAAACCATAAACGTACACAATATCGGCGTACTATGCAGTCGAAAATTTATAAGGCATCATGAAAAACACAACTTAACACTTTCGATAACTGTACCTGTATAACTACTGTACTGTAGGTAGCTGACTGAACTGCTGTGAACCGATAAGTGATAGTGTATTTGTTGTGACATTTGTAATGCCCCACCACCCGGTTTGTTTCCCTTCTCTTATCTACATCGCTCACAATGCAGATTTCAATGTTACGTCATTCATTGCAATCGGTGACCTTGTCTCACGTCAGCAGCATATGGCAACGTCTGATTCACATTGGGGCGAGACGTTTTACCAAAAAAATGCATCTAGCTTCGCCATCGTTCGAAAACGGACCTATGTTCACATTAACTTTTTCACTCAGAATGGCCTAAGATATCGTATCCTAAATGTTTTATCTTTCCTCGTGAATCACCCTGTATTTTACATTCACCGTAGGCCTACTATACCGCACTTATGCAATGAGGGCCAACATTTGAATTCCCTCCGTACAAGGCTGTATTTCTCGATAAGTTCATCGTGACGAAAATGCGAACCGTGTTAATCACTGGTCAGTATACCATATAAAGCTTTTTAGAAATTTAAACGGTCTAGGACAATTGTCCCCGGACAATTGGATTCAGGAAACTGGTTTCCAAAACGTTTTTATCCCAGGTTAAATTGTTTCCCAAAACTTTTCGTCCAAGTTGAAATTGGTTACCAAACCTTTTTGTGTCAGTTGGTTCCAAAGACAATGCGTACCAAGGGTTATTTGTTCCCAATTACATATTTTAATAACTTAATTATTTTACATAATTTCACTTTGTTGCCAATTATTTGATTACATACTTCAAAGGTTGTCGGAGATATTGTGTTCAATGGCCCGTAGGTAGGACAACACGTCGTCCTCTTCTTTATAAGTGGAATATCGTCCAACCACCCTGAATGCGTGCTTCCGTGGACATGTACTTCTTTTTTGGGCGGGTGAATGGCCGCCCTCTGCCCGGTCAATTTTAATGTCGATTTCCTTGACTTCCTCCTGAATATGGCTGAGGAAAGCAAAGAGTGGGGATGGGAGAGAGAGTGAAAAATGCAATGAACACTGGTTTTAAACTTCCCCCTCAATATCTAAATTGACTTGTTTGTCTACAACATTCAACATTGCTTCTTCAAAGACATTGTTGCTATGTATTCGGTCCAAAAATGAAGCCTGAACCGAACAGAAATGGTTAAGTTACCGAATAGTCTGGGCATGAATTGATTATGGGATCGAATTGTCCGGGAATGGATTTGTTTTAGGACCGAGTTAGTTGTGGGACGGATTTTCGGGGACGAATTGTCTGGATCCCATCTAAACGAACATAGTGAAACGGATTATTGTAGTATTACTGTTACTTTAGAAGGTCTAATAAATTCTTACACTCGGGATATGCAGCTTGTATCAAATCTTTATTTTGACCTGAGGAACTCAACTTTAAACTAACAATTCTCTTTAAACCTCAAAACCTTTTAATTAATCCAGTCTCAAAATGTTGAAGATCAAACAAGCTAAATGTACAACATTATTTTTTTTTTGCGAAACATTAAACTCACACTGAGAATTTCTTTTAACAGAACCCCAAGATTAAAATTCAATAATTTAACATTATTCATCTCTTATATATATCTTGTCACCTATTATAACTTTTTTGTATGGATAGGTATTGGAATTTTTGTTTTTGAGAGTTATGTTAGAACGAGGGGTTAACATGAGTGTAGAGATTTGGTGCATGTAACTAAATTATGGTACAAGATACACGTGACGTCATCAATTTTTCAAATAGCACTATATACTTTAATCATGTTACATTGATTACACACATTAAGACGAATTCAAAAATGTATCACAATGTCACCTTCCCAATCAATAACAATTCAAAATGCAAAATGAATGCCATCAGAATGTGCCGTTTGTTGTGGTGCCTCATTCATCTTGTGCATTAACTTACACAAAACGAAAGACGACTGACGTCCGTACACGTCATGTGTTGTGTGTTTGCTGTTTTAACATGTAAACAAACCAGAACTGTCGACGCCACAATCCACGTACAGTGGCCTACACGTTCTCCGGACCTGTCGCCACTCGACTTCTTCCTGTGAGGAACTGTAAAGGACAGTGTGTACCAGAACATTCTGACAACACCAGACGACATGCAGCAACGCATTCGACTGGCTTGTGTGTCCATTCAGCCAGCAACATGCCGGGCAGTCATACGATCTTTCGGGGAACGCCTTCGAATGTGCGTTAATGTGAATGGTCACCATTTGGAACATCATCTGTGACTCTCAAAGCATAACATTATCACATTGGAAATACGTTTTTGTTTAGTTTTGTTGTTGTTATTGATTAGGAAGGTGACATTGTTATACATTTTTGAACTCGTCTTAATGTGTGTAATCAATGTAACATGATTAAAGTATGTAGTGCTATTTGGAAAATGTATGACGTCACGTGTATCTTGTACCATAATTTAGTTTCATGCACCAAATCTCCACACTCATGTTAGCTCCTCGTTCTAACATAACGCTCAAAAACAAAAATTGCAATATCTATCCAAACAAAAAGGTGTAATAGATGCACAAGATAAATGAGGCATTCTGTATACAATAAGCTCTTCATCTTTATTACTCTGTCAGAATAAATCACAATCTTAACTAATAATTACAGCGTGCAGATTTCCGATGTTAATTCGTTTTAGCCCACAAAAATCTTTAAGTGCCACGGCTGATGTCCGGAAAGGAAAAGAAAAAACATCATTTTTAGAATTTTAATAACTTCACCGAAGTCCCAATATATGCCAAACAAAAACTCAGCGGGCTATAATTTAATTAGTTTTAGAGAAAAACCCAAGTACAGTTAGCCAGTTTACCTTCACATCATTGGTTGAGATATATGGTTCCTGAAAAAGACATAAAGCCTTTCAGGTCTCAGCTGACGCCTCCAGCTCTACTCAACTCCCCACTGACACTACCTGCTTCATAGAGCCGGAGAAACGAAAAACAGATCAGAATTTGCCACATCGAAAATCCTTTTTCTGAACGCACAAGCTGTAAGATTATAAAGAAATAGTTGTCATTACATCCTACCGAATTACAAGAAAAAAATTCACTCATACACATACCGTTGCAATAGACAATAGTAAAAGGCGTAGTACTTGTACGAAATTAGTCATAATGATTATGATTATCAATATTATTAAACTTATATTTAGTATTTTAAAGAGTACTTTATGTTTCTGATTGCTCAGTATGATTTTTTTAACTTGAAAACGTTTATTCACTTAGGCCCGGTTGCAAAAGCACAGATCAAAATATGATTGGCAAACAAGGAGGGTTTGGTGGGCCATCAGTTCCATTTCTGTTGCAGAAATAACAATCAGTGTTTGATCGGAGATCAGTCTTCCATCAGATTTGATCAACAGATTTTTGCTGGTTAAGTCACTGATCATCGATCAAGTAGGTTATTTATGTTGTTCTGTTTATAATGTAGTTACTGTAATTATATAGTAAATAGTTATAGCGTAACAATATTGTTTTCGACATAATGGATTCTTCTGATGAAGAAATTTTGGAATGAAAAAATATTATTAAGAAGATAGACGTGAATTGTTCTTATGTATAATGACAGAGAATTTGAGCAAAGATTTGGGATAAGTAAGGATTCGTGTGTTTTGTTACTTTCCAAAATTGAAACAAATATATGCAGACAGACAAATCGAAACCTTCCACTTTCTCCTATGAACCAAGTTCTAACAATGCTGAGATTTTATGCAGTTGGAATTTTTCAGGCGGTCTTGGGTTATCTTGTTAGGGTCCACAAATCAACTATTTGCCGAGTAGTTAGGAATGTTACGTATGGCAGGGTCTCATAAATCCCCAAACTTCAAACAGGGAACGATTTGAAATCCAGAGAGAATTTTCAGCCATGTCAGGATTTCCAAGAGTAGCCTAATGTTGGTTGTATAGACTGCTCACATCCCCATCCAATCACCTGGTTGAAATGATGCCGAACTTTATCGAAATAGAAAAGGTTTCTTTTCTGTGAATATAGAAGCAATATGTAGTCTACACCATCATTGAAATTCTGGAATATTGTAGCCGTTGGCAGGGTTCTACACATAACAACACAATATGTTTAATGAGTAGGTTACGAGCTCCATTTGTAAACAGAGAGATGGGAAATGGAATTATTTTGGGCTATGGAGGCTATGCATGTTCCAATTTCTTGTCGACTCCCCTAGCAAATCCCACAACAGAAGCCCCCTCACGTTTCTTTTTTTGTTTGCTTCATTTTTTTTTCACTATATTATAGTCTGTATGCAAATAGAATCTGCCTGTTTCCTTTCTACAAGAAACAGCAAAACATTCACTTCAACATTCACTTATTTTCCTAGTCACCGCCCACTTGATGCATTCGTTTCGCGACTTTTAAAGAGCATCTAATTGGCTGTGGTTGCTATATAACGCTGTTGTCAAATGTATTTCAAACATAATCGTAAGAAATCTACATGTGCATCTCATCTAATAGATACTGGACATGAATTAGGCCCTGCAAATGAAACCTTAAAAATATTAAAATCAGGAATAGAAACTAAATTGATAAATTCTGCAGAAGAATATTACATTGCTAAACAGATTCAAATAGAGAACAGCATTCTTAATGAAAATTTAACCCAAATCCGAAATCCCCTATACAACCTCTAACCCCGTCACCACGCAGTATTCTTCCGCGTAGTTGTTTACACGAATATACACTTCCCCCACGTCATACCAGTTACAGCCCTAATACCAGCAGGTCGTCTCACCTTCGTAAGTACCTCCACATTTAGCCCTCCAGTTTTTCAAATTCTACTAAATTTGATATTAATTATTATTTCATTACAGATAATTTACATAAAACACAGGATGTTATAGTGATCCATACAGTTGCTAACTATGCAGTTGTCACATTTTAACCGACGTGAGTACTTTTAAATATCCAATTCGATTACAATTTACATTTGATATTCCCATTTCTATTATATTTTTATACTTTCAGATATTCACCACTCACTGGACTGAACAAGAGTTCCACATATTATGAAGTTTAATTACTAAATGGTTTTTAACATTTTAACATTATTAAGTTTACTATCTGTAATATTACATTTTATAATGGAGATGGCTTGTACATTATCAATTCAAATAGTACTCACCACCAATAGCTACGTATGTGACATTGAGATATTATATAACTCTGCCTGAGGATGCCTGAATAGGCGAAAACGTTCGCAATTTTGTAATTCATGTACGTATATAAACTTAATGACTATAAAATAAGTCATTTTTTACATTGATTTGTCATTGACTGAGTAATAAAATATTATATTGTATTCCTTTAATGTGCCTAGTTTTAGGTAATATCATCTCTCGAGAGTTACTCGTGTTGCATACATTTAGGGATTTTTGCATACAATTCTTGCAACCTATCCTATTCGATCCTAAAACTCCGCGGTCTAGTTATCAACATGGTTACTCCTAAAGCTATGTTGCTGCACACATAATACAATTTGCGAGGCAGAGTGGATGGATTATAGCTATAGATCCTCGCAGTGTGTTTACACAGTATTGCAACTGCCTCCGGAGGGTTTATCTCGTGAACATCGTTTCTTCCTCGCACTTGTCTATCGGCGCCATGAAACATTTTTTACACCGCCTCGCAGACTCCGCTGTAACCTGTTGCTACGAAAAACCCGACATCCTTGTAAGGTCTGATTTTTTGCTATCTCGCCCAAGTCTCTTTTGCTCTCTTTCTCGGCCAAGACACTCTTCCAGCAGTTTATATAGCATGCTAGATTTTTTGTTGTTGCTTCAGCGTATTTTGCAAAGAGGACTCCAGTGCGGGCATTGCCGAGTATTTGAAGACTGCGAGGAATCTTACTAGTCGTTAAGATAAACTTCAGAGAGCGCTTGGCCTGGATTCCGTGGCTAAAGACTTTGACATTGTTGCCCGATAACAAATGTTAGGAAAGTTAATTTCACTTAAGCTGTGCTATTCTTCCTTTCGCAGATCCTTTCTCCCTGCTCTACCCTTACCTGTTTCTATCTATCTATATTTGTTTATTTATTTATTTTCCTGAAAATTGTGTAACTCTAATACAGAGATGGACCTACATCACCTTTCAATATCCCCTGGCCTACAGTCACCCACAGAAGTGAAACGCTATTGGGAAGTCAGAAAGAAAATGTTTTGTCTATAAAATTGTTTCTTAAAGTTCGTTCACTTGTTGTTTTCTTTGAAGATTGATCGTTCTATAATCATTTTATCAGTCATAAGATTGGTCGTTCTATAATAAATTTATCAGTCATTACATAAATAAATAAATAAACAAATAAATAAATGAATAATAAATAAATAAATAAATATTTATTTAAGTACTGCTTTCCATTTCCTTCATTTTTTCCCACCGTCGATTTTTTTTCCATATTTGTCTTTAATTCTTTTCTTCGTTTCCTTCTAGCCTTCCCTGTTTCTATTTTTTACGTGTGTTTATTGTATTGTATTGTATTTATTTACATTCCATGGTATACGTACATCACTTCACAGATAGAATATGGAACACGTCAAACGAAAAAAAAATGTTGATAGCATTATAAAGTCTTAATTATAGCCACCGTCTAGTTTAAATATATACAGAAGAGTTTTACAATATTGTCTACTAGTACAACACAAAAGTTTAGTATCAATATTTAATATAACACACAAATATTCCTGAAGCGTTGTTGAATGTCATAAATTCACCTACAAAATAGAAGGTGTGAGAAATTAGGTACCGGTACTTCTTTAATTTGACCCTAAATCAGACCTGCAGAACTGTACCTCCTGAGAGCGACTGCTATACTCCCCTTTCTTACCCCACCCACCTTTTCTACCAGTGCGGTCATGACGTTCTAGTTACGCTCGGCTGCATTAACATTCATTCTCGCGGCGGCAGGTATACAATACGCTATCAAGAATTACAAATGAACAGATAATAAAATCCTTAGGAACATACCTTTAGAAAGTAAGAGAAAAATGAATGAGGGAAATCAATAAATTAAAAGACATGTAAAATAAATTTTAAAATGTATGTATGCATATAATGTAAGAAGGTCTGCCTATGTATATATCGTCCTATTACTAGTAAAGCCGATTAAATCCACTTTTTTGTGTAAAATAAGTTGATTACAGTCCCTGACATGTCTTTCTCTTCTCTGTATTCTACTAAAATGAAATAAGTCCGAAATGTTGCATGCAGGCAACAAACCAATTACTTTATTTGAAGAATTTATTATGATTTTACGTGCATTAATAAAGTTTTAATGCCTGTTTATACAAAACTTGTATTACTGGTCTAAACTGGTTTTATTAAAAATAGGACGATAAATAAATTGTACGTTGATAAGTGAGTGATAGCTATATGACGGGATGTCAATGCTGTCATTCAACATTGTAACGCATTCCAGATAAATAAATAAATAAATAAATAAATAAATAAATAAATAAATAAGTAAATGTGTAAATAAATAAATAAATAAATAAGTAGGCCTAAATAAGTAAGTAAATGAGAAAATAAGTAAATAAATAATTAAATAAGTAAACAAACAAACATAGAAATAATACGAGTACTGCAGTTCAAAGAGAACTGGAACATGGCAAAATCTAAACCCGTGAAGGAATACTACTTCCAAAGGAAATGGGAATATGATTATTTTGTTGTTGAAGACGAAATAATTGCTTGTTTACTGTGTCCCATCCAATTTATTTCTACTCGTCATTTCAACATTAAACCACATTTCAACAAAGCCCATATTAAGAATTATGGAATGCACAAATTTTCGTGTACCTGAATTCATTACTACTAACCTTATATTGATTATTTATGTATATACTGTTAAATTAAGGACGTCACTCGTTATTTTCAATTTGAATTGAAATTAATAGTGACTTTCAAGGTTTATTACTTAAATGTTACAAATTTATGTTTCCATAGGTGATGATAGGAGGAAAGTTTTCGAAAATCTAAAGCCGGTTATGTGCAAAGAAATCTCAAAGAAACTACCGACAGGAGATCTAGCATAATTGTAAACCTTGAAACGAGATAACGCATTATAAAAACAATGAATTTATTACAATCCTTTTTGAAAATTGCATGCCGCCACTTATCGGCCAGAAAATGTAAACAACTCTACGCGGAAGTCGATCATCCCCAATAGAAGTGGAGTGAGGCTGACGTCTTACTTCCCCTACTTAAGAGTTCTGCAGGCCTGCCCTAAATAATGTTATGTTTTGAGTTTCGTTTTTTATGTCCATACGGAGGCTATTAAAAATTTACTGTCATACAACGTACTCTTTTTGATACTATGATAGACTTGCCGATGGAGTATGAAAGTCATTTTTGACATGTATTTATGCTATGAACTGTTGAATTAGAATAATTTCGAGGGAAAAATTGTTCCGGGGCCGGGTATCGAACCCGGGACCTTTGGTTAAACGTACCAACGCTCTCCCACTCGTTGGTACGTTTAACCAAAGGTCCCGGGTTCGATACCCGGCCCCGGAATAATTTTTCCCTCGAAATTATTCTAATTAACTTTACAGGGAGTTATTCCTGAAAGCTTAATTTGCAACTGTTGAATTAGTTACAAAGTTTTTATGATTACATACGAGGAAGACTATTAATGAAAATATATACTGACGCACCCTTCTTTATGTCTAGTTCATAATGTTGACGTAATTAAAGATCGAACACACCCATAGTACTGTACACTACCCAATACAATCTTTATTTCTTTGGTTCTGTATCGGACAATTGAAGAATAAGATATCGGCGAAGTTTTCCCAACGGTTCTGTAGAAGGTTTACGTGTGTGTAGATACCTTAAGTTACATTCCACTGTGTATTGTACGATTAATTGGTAAGAATGTTGCAAACGTGAAATCAATTTAATCTATCAATCATTTCTAGGCATTTTGATTGTGATTGCACATCGAAGATTTTGTATTTTGTTTTTGAGAACAATTGTTTATTTTTATTGTGCATTGCTTTTATGTCCCATTTGTGGCGGACAAAGTCGCAATTGGGTTTTTCTCGGGGTTCTCCCGTTTCCCCTTATTAGGCACCCACATCATTCCGTCACCATTTCACCATTTCGTCATCATTCCACAGCATTTCCCGATCGCCGGCTGGGGACGCACGATGGAGGCTGGCCTAGGGACGAGGTGGGTTGTCTCCTCGAAACCTGGGTACTCAACGAATCTTAGTGTAGTCAACCGGTGTGGGTTTGGGGAATGCGCCTAGCTTTAGGTTAAGCGTAATAGGTCGTAACAGATCGCAGTGCTGGACCATAGTGCCCCCCCCCCCGTAAATTCAGTTCCATTCCAATTATCAATATTTCATTGATTCTAGTTCACTTTAACACTTCGTTTAAAAAACTTAAAATTGTTTAACGACACGTTAAAAGTGTTAACATTTTAAAAAAATATTATGTACTTTAGACAGACGGCCCGTTTCGACGCCGGTTCTACGTCATCTTCAGTGTCCTACAAACTACTGGGGTTCCTGTTGATCTTGCATACTGCCATTTGCATCCGTCAGTTGTAGGGGTGGGGGTGTGTTGCTCCTATGGTGGGGGGTGGTTGTTTGTGTGCTATGTATTACGATGTCGAACTCCCACAACATATCCTTAATACAGAATTACAGTTCAATACCCACACATTATTCCACACACATTAACCTTTTTTAAAAAATTTAACACTTTTAACGTGTCGTTAAATAATTTTAAGTTTTTTATAAATATTTGTAATTGATTAACTAGAGGACTTACTCGTGTTAATTATGTAAGTTTGTGCGGCTTACAGCTGTTTCGGTGCTTCATCACACCATCCTCAGAGCCTACTAGATCTCGGCGTCATCTCGAACTTCTCTGCCTGTTATGTGGGTGTGTTTGATTGTTGAAAAGTGTTGAAGAGTGGAGTCAAATAGTGTGTGTGTGTGTGCTGAAATTGATCTGTGTGTTGAGAATTTGATCAGGGTGTGTTTTAGTGTGTTTATATATTTCATATTGTTCTAGTGTGTTGAGTTTTTGGTTCTTGGGTTGTATGTGTAGGATTCCCATGTCCGTATTTATGTTATTGTATGTGTGGTTAGCATTAGTTATGTGTTCGGCATATGTAGATGTATTATGTCCTCTGGTTATTGCTTTAATGTGTTCTTTGTAGCGTGTTTGGAATGATCTGCCTGTCTGTCCACTGTAGAAGTTGTCGCAACTATTACATGTGAGTTTGTATACACGTGTGTGGTCGTATTTATTTGTTTGTGATTTTGTTTGTTGAGATGTCTTTGTAGTGTGTTTTCTGTCCTGTATGCTAGGTTGTATTTCTGTTTTCTGAATGAGGATGCGATCTTGTGTGTGTTTTTGTTTTCATACGTTAGTGTGATGTATTTCTTGTGTTCTTGTGTTTGTGTTGTGTTTTTGTGTTTGTTGAGTTTTTGTTTTGTCTTCCTTATGATGTTGTCTATTATGTTTGGGTTGTAACCGTTTTATTGTGCTATGTATTTGATTGTGTTCACTTCTTCATTGTAGTGTTGTTGGCTCATGGGTATGTTGAGTAATCTGTGTACCATTGTCCTGAATGCAGCATGTTTGTGATGTGTGGGGTGATTCAAAATGGATTATAAATATTTGTTTAATGAATTCTCTTTTACTTTCATTTTACTCTCACAGTAAAATATTTACCTCTCATAGGTACCGATTTCCGTTTATAAATTGAAGTTTTCACACGTTTTTGGAAGCTTGATATAACGCCTAAATTCTCATGTCCTGCAGTCTGTAACATCAGTGATGCATGTAATTTTGAAATTGATAGCATAATAGCTTTACCCAAGTTTCAGTAGGCGGACGGGTCTACCTGATGTAGGCATGTATTACATCATACAGCCAGTCGGTGTTCTGTTTCTATAATTCTGCCATTTTCGTATGAACCTTGTGGAGCAGGGTGGGCGATTATCTTGTATAAACTGGATTGAGCAGTGAAGCGGCAGTGGAGTATTATGGAGCATTATCCGTGGAGTTGACTCAAAGGCACCATCAAAAACCCGAGCCAGCTAAATCCCTCCAAAGCACACGTGTTCGAGTCACAACTCACAAAAGCTTAATTTCATAAATTGTTTTGTGCCCACAAAGAATAATTTTAATTATGAGTAATGACAGTTGCAGCGTTGGCGTTGTGTGAAATAAACGGTGCCACTCACAGGAAGCAATTTCTCATTGTGTAGCTCACTCAATCATTCCAGGTCAATTCGCTCACAGCATAATGTCCAATATGCAAAAATGTCCACAAGTCAAAATGTCCAGTATATGTTATGTACAGAGACGATTATTCAACATTCTGACTGATTTAGAAGCTTGGTTTCTGGTCAAGTGATGCGTAGCCTAGCGACAGATGCGTACCGACAAGAATTGAAAAAAATTGAGGAGTGACTCTAGTATGGGACGGAAAATTCACTTCCAATTTTATCGAGCGAAATTACGAGGGCCGTCCAGAAAATAAGTTTCCCTGAGGCCGTTTGCAGAAAGAAAACACATTTTCATCATCATCATCATCATCCTTCACGAATTAGGCCTCCGTAGACCTGTTTCGGCCCCATCTAGCAGTCTTCTTAAAGGTCTTCCTGGTCGACGATGTCCTTTAGGTTTATACTGCATCACAATTTTTGGGATTCTTGAATTTTCCATTCTTCTTACATGATCTAGCCAATTGAATTTGTATCTGCTGATTTTTTCTTCTACTGACTCTACTTCTAATTGTTCTAAAATTTCTTCATTCCTTTTTCGGTCTAAAAGAGTATATCCTGCTGTCCTCCTCAAAAATTTCATTTCCGTTGCTTTGATTCTGTTCATGTCTTTTTTCCTTAATGTCCAAATCTCGCTTCCGTATAAAAGGGAGGGTAATGCTAGTGTATTATATATTTTTATTCTTGTAGATTTTTGTACTAATTTAGCTTTTAATGTATTGTTTATTATTCCTAGAATTTGTGTAAATTTGGTAATTTTCTTGTTCACATCTTTTTCATTTTGATAAGATATTTCACAACCCAGATAATTGAAATTTTGTACTTGTTCGAGGCATTGGTTATTGTGAATTATCTTACTTCTGACTGGGTCTTGTCCTAAAAATGTCATTACTTTTGATTTTTGTGCTGAAATTTCCATCCCAAAATCTTTTAATATTTTATTTAATGTATACAATCCTCTTTGTAAATTTTTCATGGAAAGATTTATTGGAACAAATACAGCAATTTTTTTGCCTATTTTTCAACATTTCCCAACAGAATTGAGACATTTGTCATGCCATGGGAACAACAGAGAACTGCAGACTGCTCTCAGTAGAGATAACAGCGATCGAGAAAGCAAGACTAACAGCGCCCGCAAAGCCGAAAACCCGCACGACAATGTTCTATACGTCGCGTCGTTGACGTAAAGACTGCTTGTGAGTGTTTCAAGACGTCGAGAATGATTACTCCGGAAGTCCCGAACGTCAAGCAGCCTTGAATCGCCACAGTTGTTTATACCTGACTGAACTTTTATCTACTTTGGCAACTGTTATATATGTATAAAAAATCAAGTAGCCTATTTGAAACATCATCTCTACCCTTCAGTGTGTAATAATCCGTTCCCCAATCTTTATTTAATTACTAGGCCCTTATTAAAAGGCGAGGAATTTTCTTTTCATATGTTGAGAGCAAATGTGCGATCTCAAGTAAAAAGATATTAACGTTATGTTTTATATTTCTTAGAAATGCAAATTTGGAATTGAACGGGTTACATCAGCTTCTTGTCTATGCGGATGACATGAATATGTTAGGAGAAAATCCACAAACGATTAGGGAAAACGCGGAAATTCTACTTGAAGCAAGTAAAGAGATACGGTTGGAAGTAAATCCCGAAAAGACTACGTATATGATTATGTCTCGTGATCAGAATATTGTACGAAATGGAACTGTAAAAGTTGGAGATTTATCCTTCGACGAGGTGGAAAAATTCAAATATCTTGGAGCAACAGTAACAAAATGACACTAGGGAGGAAATTAAACGCAGAATAAATATGGGAAATGCCTGTTATTATTCGGTTGAGAAGCTTTTGTCATCTAGTCTGCTGTCAAAAAATCTGAAAGTTAGAATTTATAAAACAGTTATATTACCAGTTGTTCTGTATGGTTGTGAAACTTGGACTCTCACTTAGAGAGAGGCACAGAGATTGATGGTGTTTGAGAATAACGTGCTTAGGAAAATATTTGGGTCTAAGAGGGATGAAGTTACAGGAGAATGGAGAAAGTTACACAATGCAGAGCTGCACGCATTGTATCCTTCACCTGATATAATTAGGGACATTAAATCCAGACGTTTGAGATGGGCAGGGCATGTAGCACGTATGGGCGAATCCAGAAATGCATATAGAGTGTTAATTGGGAGGCCAGAGGGGAAAAGACCTTTAGGGAGGCCGAGACGTAGATGGGAGAATAATATTAAAATGGATTTGAGGGAGGTGGGATATGATGGTAGGGACTGGATTAATCTTGCTGAGGATAGGGACCGTTGGCGGGCTTATGTGAGGGCGGCAATGAACCTAGGGTTCCTTAAAAGCCAGTAAGTAAGTAAGTAATGCAAATTTATTTTAGAATTTTTTTTTGTCTATATGTAACCACAGGTAATATCATATAATAGAACCAGAACATTTTGGTAACTAAGATACTGTTCTGTTTTGTCTTTTTGTCTCATTTAAACATTTATGATGTTATTTATTTCAATGATGCATGTTATTCAAAGTTACGAAATCTTTCCACGCCGACCAAATGCTATTTCGAGAATGATGAGCGAGACTCGAAGCGCACGAGAATGACGAGACGAGACTCGAAAGACAAATGCAACGAACACAGCGAGCGAGAGCGGCAGTTAGTTTTGTTCATCTCTAGCTGTCACACTCTGGTTGCGATCCCAGGCAGCAGACTTCTGCGACGCAGGGATACAAATTTGATCCCACGGTATGACAAATGTCTCAATTCCGGTGGGGAATATGTTGAAAAATAGGCTGTATCTCTTCCAATAAATCTTTCCATGAAATCATGTTTTCTTTCTGCAAACGGCCTCAGGGAAGCTTATTTTCTGGACGGCCCTCGTAATTGCGCTCGAGTGCCCAAATTTGTATAAGCGCATTTTTGACATTAATAACAATGTGGAAAAAAAAAAAAAACTTTTTTCTCTGCGCCCATGAGAACGTTTGCTTTTAAGTTAGACACTATACCAGATATATATCTGTAACTTATCTCTTGAATTGTAACTATGGAGATTTGCTGTGGTTTGGTCAATTGCCAGTGATAAGTTGAGTCAATTAATAAGCTAATGACTTAATCGTTAGACAGTCACTCGGTGGAAGTTCAGCCAAAAGGTGTAGACTAGTGATGTCAAAGCAAGCGCATTTTTATGACCTTGACGTCGTGCGCGGGCAGCAAGCGCTAAGTATGGAAAGAGGAACTGTTGTGTATATGAATAAGCAGCCTGTTGGATTAAGAAAACAGTGGTGCACAAACTTCAAACGGAACGTGAAATTTTATGTCGTTATTTTTATATGGCTTCTTTCTGTTTAATATTATCTATATTGTCTGTAAAACAAAAGTACTAACACTGATTTCTTAATATTGCACTTGTGTTTTAAATCTTAATAACATAATAGAGAGTTAAGAAGGAATATTCACTTAAATTCCATAGTAGTATAATATTATACTGTATTAAGTGGATGAAACACATCATTCATAAAGAAAGTGATATTCCAAAGAAAGAGATTGAGTATGACATGATGAGTTGGAATTTATGTTGATGGTATCTTTAGCCTTACAAAAGTAATCAATAAACTAATCAAAACAATATTACAGTAGAAAGCAAAGTTATCTAGGTACTGTATCTGTTTTAAGTGTAACTAATATTACATAACAAAACTTATCGTATTATGCTTTTAAGGTGATATTTGTGAGCAACTTCCTATCATCAGAATATTAAATTATTTTCTCAAAATCTGATGAAGCTATAGAGCTGACATTTTTACAGCACATGGACACGTATCTTTTGCTTATGATGTAACAGTAGTTGCTTTGTTAATTCATTTCCTTACAAACAATTTCCATGCGAATATTTTCAACATTTTCATTACACTATCTAATATACCGTATATACGGTATATTAGATTTACGAAAACATTCTGTAAGGCTACTAAATAAATACGTCTATACCTGAAAATTTCACCTTTCTATATGAAAAGTTGAGAAAATATTTCTTTTGAATAAAAAAATCAAACTTGTGAAAAATGAGCATTGAAATTAAAACTTACATTCTTATAATGCACTTATACTTCTCAGGCAAATCTAAAAATTACCATGGATACAGTTTTAATAAGTTCTCTTCCCTTTATCTATTGAATCAGTGCTGGCCATCCCTGAATATAGCTCGACCAAGCGGCATATACTACCTCTATCGTCTGTCCCTTTCCTTTCCGCTTTAAAGCGCTCAGGCTCTCCTGGGCTCTAAAGCGCGCGCTTGCTCCTGTGTGCGTCAGTTGACACCACTGCGTTAGACAGTCACTTGGTGGAAATTCAGCCATAAGGTGTGTACACTCAAACCTTCTAACAACAAAACAATGCTTAAATCCTAAAAAAAATTCGAAGCATCTACCATGAACATCACACATCGTGCAACACAACGTAACAAGTGATGATGAATGTAGGAAACTCGAGATCAGAGCAGACGAATCCCTACTCCGCTATTGTGTCGTGTTGCAGCGGACTGCTTTGTTCTTTGTTGCAACTGTACCTCCACGCAGCAGGACACGTGATTAATAAAATGAATCCCCGTTGGGGACCGGCAATTTGCAGCCTGACCACAGGTAAAACATAACAGGGATTTCAAGAATCCATGAAAATGCTGAGCCAACCTTTTCCCGGATGGTGCCTGCTTTATAGCGTGCGTTGCAACCGCCGTTACCATGGAAACTTAAACAATTGATTATAGCAGTACCCACAGAATAGAGGACACGCTGAATTAGTCACAATGGAAAACTCTAATAATTCAGTAAAGAAAAATAAGTCACAAAGACGCTGGGTGAAACATACATAGGCACACACACACGTGTTCTGCCCCACTGTTTCACTACAAACCCAGCATTCTCCAATTTTTCCTATTTTCTGCCTTCCTCTTAGTTTCCGCATATGATCCACATATTTTAATGTCGTGTATCATCTGAATCTTCTTCTGCCCCGAACTCTTCTCCCGTTCACCATTCCTTCCAGTGCATCCTTCAGAAGGCAGTTTATTCTCAACCAATTCCTTTTCCTCTTCTTGATCAGTTTCAGCATCATTCTTTCTTCACCCACTCTTTCCAACACAGCTTCGTTTCTTATTCTGTCTGTCCATTTCACACGCTGCATCCTTCTCCATATCCACATTTCAAATGATTCTAGTCGTTCTCTTCACTTCGTCTTCATGTCCATGTTTCTGCACCATGAAATGCTACACTCCATACAGAGCACTTCACTAGTCTCTTCCTTAGTTCTTTCTTCAGAGGTCCGCAGAAGATGCTCCTTTTTCTATTAAAAGCTTTCTTTGTCATTGCTATTCTTTTCTTGACTTCCTGGCAGCAGCTCATTTTACTGCTTATAGTACACCAATACGGGGCAGTATAAAATATAGATCTAATTACATTAAATCCTCTTAAAGAAATGAGAGATAACTGTCGTGAAATAATTAGAAGTGCTTGAGTAGTCTTAGTTTTTTAGAATAACCAAGAGTAATGTTCAAGACTTGAAGACAATTCGGCTAAGAGAAAAATATGAAAGTTACAAAACCACAAATGTCTTTTTCTAGACCATGAGCTATTTCGACTGAAGTAATAAAAGTAATAATGAGAAAGAAGTTAACTTTTACCTCTGAACTAACCGAATGGGAACATACCTAAATTGGTACATCCAATTTTAATGTATTTTAATTCACCTGTAGGAACTGCGAGTTTGTACAGGGACATCATTTTATTTTTACTAACATTTCAAATATTAACCTGGCTATACCTTTGGATCAACGATTAAGAAGCGGAAACACCGTTTGCTACCCCCTTCCACGACTGGAGTTCGATGATACTGGCATAAAATACAAACAAATCACTTTACTAGGTCTATGAGGGAAGAAAAGTAGTTCATTCATACGTAAACTAGGATATATCGCGATTTTGAGTTTAATAATTTTCATTAGGGTTTTGTTTAATTAAAATTCAGTACAGTATCAACAATGAGTGTTTTTACTTACGAACTGAGCTATCCATGCGGACGTATTCATTATGCAGTGTATATTATACTGTCTATAGCACATTAGCGTACACTATAGAGAATGAAGTTAAATTGAAAAATAATCATAATATGGATATTTACTTAAACACATTTTTGAAAATGGTGGCCGTTCATTTCGATACAGGCTTCAGTTCTAATGTGCATATTATCGCCCTATATACTATTATACGTAATTTCAATTACCAGGTTCATACTTCGTATCAGTAACTCATGTTGAAATAATTCTGTACCTACTCTATAATAGAGACCTTACGTACTGTAAATTCAATCTTCACTTCTGCCCGATCCGAAAAGATAAAATTACTCAAACATGCTATCTACTGTCCGTCCAAGTGGTTATATCGCAGCGTCGTAGAAAGGGAGGAAATCACGTGACAGTTAATTACTTAACGAGGCCCTTTTATTTAAGTTATTTTAAACAATTGTATTGGGCATAATATTACGTAGACGTCCAATTCCTAACAGAAATTAATGCTCCCAGAAAAGAGCTAAGACAGCCCAGCCACTAGCATTTACAGAAAGGCGAATAGAAGCAGGTGGGGGAAACCGGGATGCGACGTAGGCAAATGGAAAATGGTGCAATATTGAAATCTCTTCTTTCACTGCAAAACGCGAACATATTTTTGGAACGTACTGTTTACTATGACCTTAAGGCTACTATGACTATATATGCGCTCTTGGATCTGTGTGGAGGACGGTTGAACTTCATTAGTAGAAGGGGTGGGAGGGAAGTATATTAAAAAACTCAGGTACAATAAAAATTGAAGTAAAAATAAAATGATGACCCTGTATAAAACAGTGAAAGTAGAGGTTAGTTAGCTTGAAAGAGTAGTAGCTAAGATTCCCGTCTCTAGTCATAAGATTATACTCGTATATATGCATGTATTAGTAGACATTCATGCAAATATTCTACATGGATTATATCCAATTATTTCCCTGGAAGTGAAAAACGTAATATGCATTAATCACTGTCTCTGAGGAGGAGGCGAAGGGAGGGGGGGCAGGTAGTTGCACCCCTCTTCTGTCCGCTCGCTCAAGCTCTACTTTTACATATCTTGTATTATTTCCGTCTTCGCTTTGTGAAATTATATCTTCTTTAGTATAAAAGTTGCTATACGTTTCGAATACGAGGAAAAAGTTTCTAAAGGATTCCAATGTTATTCACAAAGTAGAAGTGACTATACAACATTACAGAACAGAAAAGAGAATTCTATTATGACGTCATCGTCTTTTCTAGCTGTTTTCACTTTATGGAACGTCATATCAAAGCATAGAAAAATTTATTGGCACACGAGACGGGAATCCTGCAAGGGTGGGAGGGGATGAGAAAGAAAAGGGATATTTATATTCATAAGACTCTCTCCAGGGAAGCCTTCAAGCGCAGAACAATTCACCCCCACACCCCCAGGGCTGGCTCGCTCACCCCTCCGCTAATATTACACATCTGACTTCCAACACTCGGATGGGGCGGTTGACATATCAATGGAAGGACAAATTTCACACACTCGCTCCCGGTAATCGCTTCACCACCAACTCTTGTTCATTTTCGGATGAACGATTCAGCGGGGTAGAACCCATATGGAGGAACACGTGCCCGGGATGTTTTAATTATTCATAAAAGCATGAGATTCATTTGTACGATTTCTGAAGAGGGGGAAGGTTGATGCAAAATATATACAACAGTCCTCTCCTCAGAATCCAACATGTTGTGGAGGGGATGTGAAAATTGAATTAAAAGTGTTAATTGGGACGCAATATCGTGCGACGTCACTATTCGTGTGTGAATGAGTAACAGAGATAAGGCAGGCAGGATTCGGAAGATTTTCTCTCAGGATCTGGACCTACAAGTAGATGATAGATTGTGAAAATTAAAATTTTAGTACATAAAGGGACATCATTTAATTTTTACTTCCTTACTTACTTACTGGCTTTTAAGGAACCCGGAGGTTCATTGCCGCCCTCACATAAGCCCCCATTGGTCCCTAAACTAAGCAAGATTAATCCAGTCTCTACCGTCATATCCCACCTCCCTCAAATCCATTTTAATATTATCTTCCCACCTACGTCTCGGCCTCCCCAAAGATCTTTTTCTCTCCGGCCTCCCAACTAACACTCTATATGCATCTTTGCTGTGGTCGTGCCGGAGAATCAGTCCCATTCCGAGGCTTACTGTTAGGTTTCGTAACAAGCTGTTTTTTACGGTGATGGGTTGTTAGCCCTTCGCCCAACCCCCAAGCTGGAGGACCACCCCTTATAGGCTGTCCACGACTGCTTATTCAATATATTCACAGCTACCCTCCATATCTGGAGGCCGTCTCCTCTATCCGCAACCTGAGGACGCGCCATTCCGTGGTGATAGGGACCCAATATACATGGTTTTATTTTTACTAACATTTTTTATATTAACTTGCCTATACCTCTGGATCAACGCCGTTTGCTACCCCCTTCCACGACTGGAGTTCGATGATACTGGTGTAGTATACAAACAAAACACTTTACTAGATACAGCAGGGAAGAAAAGTACTTCATCCATTTACGTAAACTAGGAAATATCGCGCTTTTGAGATTGATCATTTTCATTAGGTTTTTGCTTAATCAAAATACAGTACAGCATTAACAATGAGTGTTTTTACTCACGAACTGAGCTATCCATGCGGACGTATTCATTATGCAGTGCATTCTATTTTTTGCGTACACTTCATTGAATTGTCGGTTTCTGGTTTAATTATGTAAATCCTACTTAATTGTAATCTAATGCTAATATGTATACTAATGTGTTTATTTTTATTTTTACTGTGTACATTTTTCTTTCTTTTTTTTTTCTGTTGAATTATCGGCTTCTGTTTTTATGTGATTCGTATTTGATTCTAACAACATTAATATGTATTTCACTATGTTTATTTTTATTTTATGAGGTAAATTTTATGTAACTACCTCTTTTGATCTCATTATGTATCAGTATGTAATTACTTAATTCTGATCCAGTTTTATGTTCAACTGTGTAAGCAAGTTTTAATCCTGGTTGAGTGTAAAGGCTGGTTCACAATAAACCGGGAACGGAAACGACAACGAGAACGAGAACGGAAATAATGTTAAAATAAATGTATTTAAATATGAGCATTCACAATTAACTATTGTGAATGCTTACATTTAAATACATTTATTTTAACATTATTTCCTTTTCGTTCTCGTTGTCGTTTCCGTTCCCGGTTTATTGTGAACTAGCCTTAAGAGTTACGGCATTAACTCTGGCGGGTTAAGTAAGGCCATTGTTGTTGTTATTATTATTATTATTATTATTATTATTATTGTTGGTATTATTATTATTATTATTATTATTATTATTATTATATTATACTGTCAACAGCACATTAGCGTACAATATAGAGAATGAAGTTAAATTGAAAAATAATCTTAATATGAATATTTAAACACATTTTTCAAAATGGTGGCCGTTGATTTCGATACAGGCTTCAGTTCTGATGTGCATAACTTATTATCGCACTATAGACTATTGTACCTAATCCCAATTACCAGTTTCGTCCTTCGTACTAGTAACTCATGTTGAAATACAGTAATTCTGTACCTACTCTATAAAAGAGTACCTTACGTACTGTAAATTCAGTCTTCACTTCTGCCCGACCCGCACAGATAAAATTACTCAGACATGCTATCTAGTGTCCGTGCAAGTGGTTATGTCGTAGGGTCGTAAAAAGGGAGGAAATCACGTGACAGTTAATTACTTAACGAGGCCCTTTTATTTAAGTTATTTTAAACAGTTGTATAATATTACGTAGACGTCCAATTCCTAACAGAAATTAATGTTCTCAGAAAAGAGCTAAGACAGCCCAGCCACTAGCTGGCGAATAAAAGCTGGTGGGGGAAACCGGGATACGACGTAGGCAAATGGACGACAGTACCTGTGCGAAAATGATTTAATATTGAAAGCTCTTTCGTCACTGGAAAACGCGAACATATTTTTGGAACGTACTGTTTACTATGAACGTAACGCTACTATGACTGTATATGCGGTCTTGGATCTGTGTGGAGGACGGTTGAACTTCATTAGTAGATGGGGTGGGAGTGAAGTACATTAAAAAACTGAGATACAATAAAAATATAAGTGAAAATAAAATGATGTCCCTGTAGTTGGTCTAATGCAGTGATTCCCAAAGTGAGGGTCGCAACTAGAATCCTGGATAACTGGTTACGAAAGATAGGAAAAAGCAGATTGCTACTGAACGCCTGGCGCTATAGACAGTATGCGAAGCTCTTGCGTCTCGCGGAGTAGTCCAATGTTCGGTTTAACGAATGTCCGAGTCGTACTCGGCTCTGGATCATGAACGACAGATAATATTGAGCCATCCAGGAGTTCCAAGAATTGTTGCAAGGACGCGATTATCATCGTGTACCTTTCAAATGATATTTTCTCCTCTCTTCTCATTCATTGAAACACGCATCATGAAACTACAATCATTACATTTGAGAGTGCTTATATTTTTGTTAATAACTTTTTATCAACAGTAATCTCACTAGAGGTTTTCATTTTATCGATAAATCTGCGAATGGAACACGGGTAGATTTATCTAGAGAAAATCAAAACTAGTGTAAGATTTAATTGACTATTACACGATTAGAAGAAACTATATAAAGATTAGAAGTACTCCAATACAATTTGACTTACGAAAATACAACTGTCTTCAAATGTATTATTGTACCATCTCAACATTACGCTAGATTAAATTACATAAGTTAGGTCAGATGCAACAGTGTTCATGAGTGTGATAGTTATATACAATAGAAGTAATTTAATACAGTTATATGAACACTTTTTAATGAATGAATAAAATTAATAAAATCGGTTAAAAACCATACATGTTTCGGAGGAATGCTCCTCCATCTTCAGTGGTAGTACCACGACGCTGGTAAAGATGTTCGACCGCGTAACGTAGCTTAAGGAAGACTGGATGATAAAAGCTTCTCAGCCGAATAATAACACGCATTTCCCATATTTATTCTGTGTTTAATTTCCTCCCGAGTGTCATTTATATTTGTTACTGTTGCTCCAAGATATTTGAACTTCTCCATCTCTTCAAAAGATAAATTTCCAATTTTTATATTTCCATTTCGTACAATATTCGTCACGAGACATAATCATATACTTTGTCTTTTCGGGATTTACTTCCAAACCTATCTCTTTACTTGCTTCCAGTAAAATTCCCGTGATTTCCCTAATCGTTTGTGGATTTTCTCCTAACATATTCACGTCATCCGCATAGACAAGCAGCTGATGTAACCCGTTCAATTCCAAACCCTCTCTGTTATCCTGGACTTTCCTAATGGCATACTCTAGAGCAAAGTTAAAAGTAAAGGTGATAGTGCATCTCCTTGCTTTAGCCCACAGTGAATTGGAAACGCATCTGACAGAAACTGGCCTATACGAACTCTGCTGTACGTTTCACTGAGACACATTTTAATTAATCGAACTTGTTTCTTGGGAATACCAAATTCAATAAGAATATCATTTAAAACTTTTGTATTATTATTATTATTATTATTATTATTATTATTATTATTATTATTGTTATTATTATTATTATTATTATTATTATTATTATTATTATTATTATTATTATTATTATTATTATTATTATTATTAAAATGGTCAGAATTTCAATACAGATTTCTTCTAAAAAAAACTCGTACAATAATTCAGTATTATGGTCTACTTCGTACTCTATGGTTTAATTCTTATTAAAGGTTGAACTTTGGAGACTTATCTTGTAGGTCGAAATAAAAAATATTTCTTTTCTAAAAGCTGTAGATTTTATTTCAGTGCCGTCACAGATTTCATCTCTAAGATGCTAGGGAGAATGCAATACTTAAATTTTTATACCTACGAAGAACAAAGAAAGAAAGTAGGGCGCGACGGAGACGGAGAAAAAGAAAAGACTAGCGGTGAGAAATCCAAGATGAAATAAACTACGCATAAATCAAGCGGAAAGTCCGCCATTTTCCACCAAGTTTCTTGAATGCATGTCCTTGCTTAAAATATAGCAGTAGGCTAATGTTAAGTTTTATTAGACCCGTCCTCAAATGGGTGTCCATTAGTTATAACTTTATGCTTCTTCATATAATTCAATGTAATTGTTGTAGCAGTCAACTCTACGCAATTAAACGCAGCATTTCTTTTGTTTTACGTACGAAAATTTTAAGAAGATTCCAGCAACAAACATTTCAGTTTTCTTTATACGCGAAACACTGCCTGACTGAGAAACTTGTTCCACAACGGGGTGTTTAAAAAGCGTCTTTCACCCAGCGTACAATTCCCGGGTGTGGCCATAGTGATGTGTTTCCGTATCGACCGAAATATACCACAAATTAATTTAACCGTATATTAAATTCGGCTATGTTATTTTGTGGTAGAACTTTTCCATTTTATTTTAAGCTTTCCCAGATGAGTGGTAGGAACTAGAGTCGTGCACAACCCGTTACGAAAACTGGAAATTATACAGGGTGATTCAAGAGGATTTACCGACACTTACTGAGCTTATTTCCGAAGATATTCTGAACAAAACATGTCATATAAACATTTGTTCTAATCTCAATATTTTTAAGGGATTATGTACAGCTTACAACAGTACAAGTTTTGGAAATATTCAACATTTCTGCCCCCATTACTCTATCTTGCACAATAATTAAAATTGGTATGTAAACCGCTGTCCTTCTGCTATATTTGAAAAAAAAATTACGATTAAAAATTTTTTATTTTTTATTTTTTCCAAAATTCAAAACGGTGGCAGTTCACTGTGCAATGATGAAGTTTTTCCCTCATAACTCATAAACTTGTTAACTTTTTCATGTTCTCTTCCTTTTAGCTTATTGTTAAAACCCATGTTTACAATATAATGGTCTTTCAACTACATTACTTAATAATATATTTTTTTATTTTGTGTTCGAAGAAAATACTGACATTTGACAATTTTTTTAAATGAATTTATTTTCTATCAGACATACTGTCAGATGTAGAGGAGTGATTTTTTCATCATATTGTAGACATGATATGCATAAATACACACAAAGAATTTCATCACAGAATGTTAGACAGTTTTTGAGTTATGAGGAAAACACTTCATCACTGCACAGTGAAAAAAAAAAAAATCAAATCGTGAAAATATTTTTATCATCTATCAGGATGACAGTGTTTTACACATACTAATTTTCATTATTGTACAAGGTACAGTAATGGAGGGGAAAAATGTTGAATTTTTCCAAACTTTTACTGCTGTATGTTGTACCTAACCGTTTAAAGTTACACTAATTTGAAATTGTTTATAAAATACCTTTTTCCTTTAGTTTTAGGGGTAAAAGAATATTAGAAGTAGAGAATGAACTATTCAGAAGTATCATTTCTTTAATTGGCTAGTGTTGTGAAGCTAAAAATTTGTTGTCAGTTGCTTTGTACAGATTTTGTTTTTCAATTTTTAACAAAAAATTACATCATTCTTACTCACTTATCACAAAAATTGTTACAAATCATACGACTTTAGGAACTTGATTCTTTACAGTTTAATTATACATTCTAATGTACAGTCTTGAAGAATTTACAAGAGTGGCGTGATTTGTAACAATTGTTGTGATAAAATGTAAGAAAATGTAATTTTGTAGTTAAAAATGGGGGGGGGGAAATCTGTACGAAGCAACTATGGAATTCACAACATATTTTTAGCTTCAGAATATTAGCTAATTAAAGAAATGATACTCCTAAATAGTTCATTCTTTATCTGTAATATTCTTTTATCCTTAAAACTCAAGAATAATGGTATTTTACAAACAGTTTCAAATTAGTGTAACTCTGAAAATATTGAGATTAGGACAAATGTTTATAGGACATTTTTTTGCTCAGAATGTCAACGGACACAAGCTCCGTAAGGGACGGTAAATCCTCATGAATCACTCTGTATATTTCTATTGAACTCCTGGAGCTATAGTCAGTATGCAAAGCTCTCCCATCTCAGGGTCGGTTTATCGAATATTCGAGTTGTTTTTTATTCTTTGTCGGTGGACGGCAAAAGGCAGTACGGTACGTGTTTAGATATTAATTCAAAATTATATTCAGTTTATAACCACTATAAATAATATCGATAGTTTTGGTCATAACTAGAGTACGGATTTTTAGGTCGTTAAAATGTAATTTTATGTGCCTAAAATAGGCTTAAAAGTGTAGTATCTAAAGAATTGAAAATAGGCTTTAACAAAAAATAATGTTGTCTTTAAAAACATGTTCCAAATCATCAGGATTCACTTCTAGATTTTAATAATTTTAAATGCTTATACACCTTTACCACCATTACTACTAAAAGTGCAAGAACAACAAATATCTAACTAGTTATACATAAACTAAGCAATTAAATGTGAAAATAAGTTTTAGACATAAATTAAGTACAGAAACAAGCCAGATATAATGAATTTTTACCAAGCCTTGTCCGTTACTGTCCATAATTAGCTTCTCAATAAATTACTAATACTTTTTCTAAATTTTCAACTAAAACGCAATGTCGTCTGTCACTCAACACAAATTTACTGAAAGTTAACTTTCCACATCCACTGAAGTAACAGGATTGTATTTCAATTTTGACACTAGATGGACAGGAATGTTACATTGTAAATCCGTGTTCTTCCCTGCTAGGATATCTGAAGCAGTACGCAGGTCGTTCAGTCCTACATTTCTCTGCAGAACTTGCTCAAGTTTATCCCGTTCTTTAAAGTTAAAAGTTATGTTTTATTTAACGACGCTCGCAACTGCAGAGGTTATATCAGCGTCGCCGGATGTGCCGGAATTTTGTCCCGCAGGAGTTCTTTTACATGCCAGTAAATCTACTGACATGAGCCTGTCGCATTTAAGCACACTTAAATGCCATCGACCTGGCCCGGGATCGAACCCGCAACCTTGGGCATAGAAGGCCAGCGCCATACCAACTTGCCAACCAGGTCGACCCCGTTCTTTATTTCCAACAGGAACACATTTCGAATTTAAAATACAAATTTTCGAAATAAGAATGGGTGTTTTCACCTATTAGAAATAAAACATACTTAATAGGTCAAAATAGCCTTTGTCGTCAAAATAGGCATTTTTAGATGCTATTTAAATACCAATTTTAGGCATAGTTTTATATGAAACGTGTACTTGCAAGTTTTTATGAACTTATTTTTTTAAGGATTCTAATAGGTTTTTACCTAAAATCCAAAGTCTAATAATAACTATCGACAGGACTTTCGATTGTAGGAACTAAAGTCGATAGTACAGGGACATCATTTTATTTTTACTTCAATTTTTATTGTATCTGAGTTTTTTAATGTACTTCACTCCCACCCCTTCTACTAATGAAGTTAAACCGTCTTCCAAACAGATCGAAGACCGCATTTACAGTCATAGTAGCCTTACGTCATAGTGAACAGTACGTTCCAGAAATATGTTCACATTTTCCAGTGACGAAAGAGCTTTCACTATTGAATCATTTTTGCACATGTACTGTCGTCCATTTGCCTACGTCGCATCCCGGTTTCCCCACCAGCTTCTTTTCCCCCTCTGTAAAGGCTAGTGGCTGGGCTGTCTTAGCTCTTTTCTGAGAACATTAATTTCTGTTAGGAATTGGACGTCTACGTAATATTATACAATTGTTTAAAATAACTTAAATAAAAGGGCCTCGTTAAGTAATTAACTGTCACGTGATTTCCCCCCTTTGTACAACTCTGCGACAAAACCACTTGGAGGGACAGTAGATAGCATGTCTGGGAAATTTTATCTTTTCGGATCGGGCAGAAGTGAAGATTGAATTTACAGTACGTAAGGTACTCTTTTACAGAGTAGGTACATAATTATTTCAACATGAGTTACTAGTACGAAGGACGAAACTGGTAATTGGAATTAGGTGCAATAGTCTATAGTGCGATAATATGTACATTAGAACTGAAGCCTGTATCGAAATGAACGGCCACCATTTTCAAAAATGTGTTTAAATATCCATACTTACTTACTTACTTACTTACAAATGGCTTTTAAGGAACCCGAAGGCTCATTGCCGCCCATATCCATATTATGATTATTTTTCAATTGAACTTCATTCTCTATATTGTACGCTAATGTGATGTAGACAGTATAATATACACTGCATAATGAATACGTTCGCATGGACAGCTCAGTTCGTGAGTAAAAACACTCATTGTTAATACTGTACTGTATTTTGATTAAACAAAAACCTAATGAAAATGATCAAACTCAAAAGTGCGATATTTCCTAGTTTACGTAAATGGGTGAACTACTTTTCTTCCCTCCTATACCTAGTAAAGTGATTTATTTGTATATTACGCCAGTATCATCGAACTCCAGTCGCGGAAGGGGATAGCAAACGGCGTTGATCCAGAGGTATAGCCAAGTTAATATTAAAAATGTTATTAAAAATAAAATGATGTCCCTGTACAATCGATACTATTGCAAGTGACTATCGCCCATTTCTACCGTGGGATTCCCGTGGAATACGATAACCACGTTACCGGGCCGGAACCTACGACCATCAGGTAACCACGTTGAAAATTGACAACACCCATGGCACGACGCGGGACTTCAACCTATGACCGCAGCTTCCACACGACGTTAACGGCGTCTCTCCTCCTACTGCCGATGTTGTTGCATGTAGTACTCCGCTTTGTTCTCTTTCAAAATGACATACAAATTGTCACAGTGCTTTCATGAATGAATTATATTTTGCGGTTGTAAATTTAATAATCTGATTGGCTATGTATTGTATATTTTTAGTAGAGCCATCGATGTAGCTCAGTCGGCAGACTCGCTGGGCTGCTGATCCGGAGCTGCGTTCGGGCTTCGGTTGGATCCCCCTTTGGTCTCATTGAATGGTTTCTTCCGAGGTTTTCCCCAGCCGTGGGACTGAAGCCGGATGGTCTATGGCGAGTCCTCGGCATCAACCCCTTTGATTTGATTACTTGGTTGGGTTTTTCCGAGGTTTTCCCCAACCAAAAGGCAAAGCCGGGTAAGCCATTATTCAGTCTATCATTCAATATGGTATAATTGTTTGGGGTGGAAGTACAAAATTAATCTTAGTCCGTTAAATTTACTACAAAAACGAATAATTAGAATTTGTTTGAAGAAACGTTTCGATTATCCAACTAAATTAATTTATTCTGAATTTAATGTATTTAATATTGAACAAATTTATAAGTATACGCTGTTAAAATTTTATCATGAAAATCGTAATAAGTTTGTATTACAGACACACAATTATAACACAAGACGAAATATTAATTCAACATTAGTAGAACCTAAACGTCTCACATCTGCTGGTCTAAAGCATAGCATAAATTTTGGCCCTCGGTTGTACAATGCTTTAACTAAATTACACCTAGAACTTCTAACATGTAACCCACTAACATATAACAAGAAAATTAGAAACGTGTTAATATCTTCAATTTGATTAAATAAATTTATAGCCTATGTGTATGAATTAATCAACCTATATTATATTTGTATTCTATGATTTTGAAATATATATTAGTCCTACTTTTCACGTGCGATATTATTCTTCTCTAGTGTTAATATTATATTATATAATTCCATTGCCGCTGTGATTATATTTTAGTTCCTATTTTATTTTACTTACTTAATTATTTTCATTTCCTATATATTTCTTATATTAATGTTGTATTATATAATTTCTGTAACTGTAATTTTAATTTATACTTCCTATTTTATTTTATTTTATATTCTCTTATAGGCCTATTAATATTATATCTGAAATGCGACCGAACACGAGCGCTGTTCATTCGGTCTCAAATTTTGTTAATACTACTGTATCTTCTTTTTTTATATTGTTTGTATTATTTTATTTGTATTTCTCTTGTTTGTTTGTAATTGTATATTCTTTATTCTTTATCTTTTGGCGAATCCTCGGACCTCACCTCATCTCACTACATCTCGCCGAAATATTGTAAAAAATTATACAAAATTGTAAAAATTGTAGAAAATTACTAAATTTTAAAACTGTAAAAATTTGTAAAAATTGTAATTGTAAAATTGTAAAATTTTGACTTGTTCCACATCTTAAAGCTTCATTGATCATGTAAGGTCTATGGAATAAAATGAATGAATGAATGAATGAATGAATGAATGAATGAATGAATATGTTAGTTTAGTCCATTGTGATCCCTGCAAATAGGTATTGCACACATTAGTATAGCTAGACACAGACCCACTTCCATTTTACACAGAATATCTCCGTCACTATTGGTATGAACTCTTCCACTGACAGACGCACAAAACTGTTAAAACAAAAGTTGTGAAATAAGACTGCCTGAGGAGTTAGAAGTTGATATCAAAAATAGTTTTTAAATGAAATTAATTATAAAGAAAAGTACCTCCCTTCATTTGCAAAGAGTAAATGCATAATAGAACTCTCAGCTGTCAGGGAAGAACAATAATAAAAAAAACACACTTTTTTAGTAGTCACCGCCAGGAAAATAGAAACTTGAATATAAACTCATATAAAATAGGAAACGAAATGCAGAAGCTTACAAGATGTAAAATGAAGGAAATATTCGTAAAAAAAATACAAGGTAACCGCAAGAAAATGTTATTTTAGGGGCTATTATTCCTTACAAGATGTAAAATGAAGGAAATATTCGTAAAAAAAATACAAGGTAACCGCAAGAAAATGTTATTTTAGGGGCTATTATTCCTTGAGATATTTCAAACCTAAAAAGTTTAATACAGTTTTACTCGTTTTTACTTCCTTTTCGAGATAAAAATAGTTTTATATGAAACATTTCATAGTCTGTTTTGGGAAAGCCATTGATTTAATTATCAACATGGTCACTTAAATATATAAATGGATTTATTGAGTAATATTATACATACAGACTGCTGTCGAAAAATCTGAAAGTTAGAATTTATAAAACAGTTATATTACCGGTTGTTCTGTATGGCTGTGAAACTTGGACTCTCACTTTGAGAGAGGAACAGAGATTAAGTGTGTTTGAGAATAAGGTGCTTAGGAAAATATTTGGGGTTAAGAGGGATGAAGTTACGGAGAATGGAGAAAGTTACACAACACACAACTGCACGCATTGTATTCTTCACCTGACATAATTAGGAACATTAAATCCAGACGTTTGAGATGGGCAGGGCATTAGCACGTATGGGTGAATGCAGAAATGCATATAGAGTGTTAGTTGGGAGGCCGGAGGGAAAAGGACCTTTAGGAAGGCCGAGACGTAGATGGGAAGATAATATTAAAATGGATTTGAGGGAGGTGGGATATGATGTTTTTGAATGGATTAATTTTTCTCAGGATAGGGACCGATGGCGGGCTTATGTGAGGGCGGCAATGAACCTCCGGGTTCCTTAAAAGCCAGTAAGTAAGTAAGTATTATACATACAGATGTTATATTATCATAATTTTCTCTAAAATCCAGTGCACCGGTCTTCTGACCGTACGTGCTTTGTACCTAAAACAAGTCCTACTTTGTAGGTTTCACTCCCCTCACCTATGATTATATCCAACCACTCTCTAAAAGAACATACATATTAAAATGAAAATGACACAACAAAACACATTATATAATTATATCCTAACGTAAAACATACATACAATAGTACATTATGCAACGAGCCTATAATGGTAGTAATTAAGACGCGAGTATGTTTGTTTATGAAACGAGCACAAGCGAGTTTCATAATTTTCATATGAGCGTCTTAATTACCATTATAGGCAAGTTTCATACGACTTTTTATGCTCGACCATATTTCTAACTTGAAATTATTCATAAGTATTCATGTTATGGTTATGTAAGTGAGGAGCGGAAGTGACCTGATTTGTGAGATGTGCGCAGACGCGAAAGTATTGATTTTTTCCGAGGCACGAAATCATTGACCTTGATATAATCTATAGAATAACATGAAGATAAGTTTTGATATAACCTGGAAATTGATTTAGAATTGAAAAACGAGATGACAAATTGAATTTATTTGGATATTATTTACAATTAACGCTAATTATTATAGTAACAACATAACCTTGTGCGACAGTATTGGATTTCCAGCCTCCGTGACTTTTCGTTAATTGTCTTTCGATTGCATATCCGAGAATAATCTATACTTGCGGTACAATGGTGATTTCCCATTGGCTGAACAACTGAATTATAATGAATAGGTGTACTTTAATGAGGTGCATTAAAGGACTACTACCAGGTGTACTTATAGTTACTACATTTCGGCATGGTCGAGCATAAAGTGTATAATTGGTTAGATACTATTATCCCTTCGTCAGTTCGTGTCACAAACTTCAACATCTGAAGTTCCAATCTGTCTCGCCTTCAAGAGGAACAATCCAGTCTTTTGTTCCCATTCTCTATTCCCCATGAGGTCAAGAGATGGAAGCGAACTCCTATTCTGACTTGGCATCGAGAGTGGTAGATATTTTATCCGTACTTGTTCCAATTAGACACACTGTAATAAAATATGTATGTAGGAGTCCTTTTCTCTACAAAGGGGACAAAGGCGCTCTCCTTCTTTGTTGACAATTTTATTACCCTTCCATGCCCCCAATCTTAGCCACGCTAAACCTGATCTACTGTCTTTGTAAGAAAGCAGTGTACTATGATAATAAATAATGGAAATAATTTTAATTTTGTCCTTTAAGGGGACAAGGTAGTCTAGGTGTTTTCATAGTGCACAATGCTGATTTTAAGTAGTTATTTCTCCGAAAGTATAAAAGGTGTTATTTTCAAATTTTTACATTTTACTCTACATGTTTTAGAATTATGTTGGTGATTAGTTTGTTAGCCTATATTAATTGCTATAATTGAGTTAAAAAAATATATTCAAGTGAAAGAAGGAAAAAACAAACAAAAAAAATTGTTAAATTCATGTACCTTTCTCATGAAAACTGTTTAATGTACATGGCTAAAATTTTTCATACGTATTTTCAATATACTTATCTAAGCTCAATAGGAAAATTATAGATTTAGCTCGATTTTATCAACAGTAATCTCACTAGAGGTTTTGATTTATCTAGAGAAAATCAAAACTCGAGTGGGATTTAATTGACTATTACACGATTAGAAGAAAGTATATAAAGATTAGAAGTAACGAAGTACTCCAATACAATAAAATATTAATTGGCTTATGAAAATACAACTGTCTTCAAATGTATCAACTATCGAACCTGACGATGTCATATCCAGGCCTTGTACACTGGTTTCTGACAAATAAGTATTATTATTATTATTATTATTATTATTATTATTATTATTATTGTACCATCTCAACATTACGCTAGATACAGTAGTGTTTTATGATTATATTTTCTTGTTACCGGTATCAGTTGTGCCAACTATGGAATCATCATTGAACTCTGTGGACTGTTATTAGTCAAGAAGGCATTGTTGATTCAGTTTCATTTTAATTAAAATGCAACATTCCACTTCAATTATCCGAATCCCAGTAATCAACGTCACTTGACAGATGATTTTCAATAAATCTTAATATTAAACAATCTCTGATACGTGACTATCCATAATATCATATAGCAGAAGCTATAACATAACCTAACTAATATACACAAGTGTTAGAAAAGTTTTAATTAACGACGATGACATAAAAAATAAACATGAATAATTTTAAAAGGAATAATTATTGAATGTACAATTTTCAAATTTGAATGTAGTTGGTGGTTCAATTGATGTTATATTGGACGTGTGCGTAATAGAAGTGAACTCGTTGATTTAGACCTACATGGTGTATTCAACTTATTCAGGATTTCCGAATGAATAATTTTAAAAGGAATAATTATTGAATGTAGAATTTTAAAATTTGAATGTGGTTGGTGGTCCAATTCATGTTATATTGGACGTGTGGATAATAGAAGTGGAACTCGTTGATTTAGGCCTACATGGTGTATTCAACTTATTCAGGATTTCCGAATGTTGCTCTTCATTTATTTGTAAATCGGATTTCAGAAGATGCATAGGTATGATCAGTGATTTTTATTAATTCTTGTTCTTGAATGCCAATGCGAGTCATATTTGAAACTGCTGTGCATCGACTGGAGTGATTTGTAATTTTATATATATATTTTTTTTGACGTCCAGACCAGCGCAGTTTCAAATGTTGGTAAACAAAGAAACAAATGCTAGGGACGCGATAAAATTAAACAAATTCTAGGGACGCGATAAAATTAAACAAATGCTAGGGACGCGATAAAATTGTGCGATAAGCAGCCATGATTGGTTGAAATACGTCCTTTCGTACCGTTTTATTGGTCAAAAGTAGTATGACGTAGTAAGAGTGTAATAGTCAATTTAAAAAATAATGATATACTTTTATAAAAATTCTACCGAGAAAAACCTGGAATTTCGAACACAAATATATATCTAAATCTTATAATACATACTATATCAATGTAGAAGTGCTTCCATTAAGTCATTATATGGCGTACAATGAGTGTGCAAAATTTCATCTCTGTAGCACTAATAGTTTCTGAGATATAGGTGCATATACACATAAAAATATTGTTTTAAGAAAACCACGGTTAAAAATTAACATCTATTTCTGAGTTACTTACAAATCTACAGTAATGATAATATTACCACTACTATTCACATCTACATCAATAGTATTAATTTACAACACTATCACTACCTCCTGCATAACGTTTTGACTTTCACATTTCAGTGAAGGGGCGTGGCACTACTGATTTAATGAGACACCCGCTTCAATTAAAAACTGTTTTTTGTAGGTTAGACACATCGCAACTTTATAAAAGTATATATATTCTTGATCACGAAGATTCAGAGAATTTATTTCCGTTAAAAACAAAAAATTATATTTTTGATGATTCTGAGTACCCTGTCCCCTTACATGTACAGAAATTCGATCCTAAGAAATATAACGTTTCGTTTTGAAAAATAATTTTAAAATGTTTCAATGATAAAATGTTACGAGTATGGTTCACACCCGTGCGAACCATTGCCTTGAGATTCAGGGAGGCGTTTTCGAAAATGTGATTTAAATTCACTCTAAATGAAAGAGACTGATGCATAAACAATCAATTGTTTATATTTTAATTATTTTTTGCATTTTTATTATTGAAATTCTGAAATAAAAAATTCTTTTCTGCCGCTTTAAAATCCGTAACTCCGTAATTATGAATGTGATCCTAATAGTTTATTTACTTTTTTTGTTCCAAATAGCCTCAGGAATCACCTCCATAAACAGGAGGAGTACTTCGTGAATCACCCTGTATAACAATCTCACCAAAAGCTCAAGTGCTGCGAGTGAATTTGACATAATACAAGTAAACACAGAAGACTCAATCGACTCAAAAATGGTCTTACCTCAACTTTAAAGTAACACATGTACTTCCTGTGAGAAACTATGGAAAACAAGTACTAAAGGACCAGAAAGTAACATTTCATTTATTCTAGTTTTATGAATTTGTATTTACCTCTGATAAACCTGGTGTAGTGATCGCAAAATATGACATAGGTAATAATATTTCTGCAGAAATGTTCAGTCTTCCAAAAGTAAAAGGTTGTTGCGCCCCACTACCTAACAATACAGACTATCCATCTTACAATCGCAAAGTACCGATCGACCAACTAAAATTAGCACACATTGTAAAAGTGGAAAAGTACAGTAGTGGCAAAAAAAATCGGACCGACCCTTGTAGCTTATATCAGAGCCTTGTTCACTCGAGAGCACGATAGACTGTTAACTAAGATTTTCGTGGTTCGAATCCTGCCAGGGAAGGAAACTTTTTTTTTTGTTCCTGATTCAAATTAATTAATTTATTTATCTATTTATTTATTTACTTATTTACTTATTTATTGCACTGGAAATTATTAAGGAAAAAAATAGACTGTATCATCAGTGGTTAAACTCGAAGAGAGAAGAAGATTTAAAAAAAACTATAGAGAGTGTAAGAAACAAGTAAAGAAGGTTATAATAAAGTGTAAAGAAGAATCATGGGAAAAGGTGTGTGCTGAAATTGATCATTCATTAGGATACAGAAGATCTGCAGAGGCATGGAGAGCTATAAGGAGGACGAGGACAACTAATAATCCATCACCAGCCCTAAATCTTGTCAGTATGGAGCAATGGGAGAAACATTTTGAAAATCTATTAGTTGAGAGAAGAATGGAACAGCAAGTCTCTAGGTTTAATAATAATAATAATAATAATAATAATAATAATAATAATAATAATAATAATAATGATTTATTTAACCTGGCAGAGTTAAGGCCATACGGCCTTCTCTAACACTCAACCAGGAGTAAAGACTGCGTTACAAAAACACTACAAATTTACAAATTACACTACAATTTTACACAGAAAACTGAATAAGATAATAATAATAATAAAAAAATATAAACAACAAATAAGAAGAAATCAGACATAATATATAACATACAGAAAGAAAGAAAAAAGCATAATAATATGTGAACAGCAGGTCAAAATAAATGAGGCATACAAAAAAAGACAATTAATAATAATAATAATAATAATAATAATAATAATAAATAAGAATAGTAATAATGATGATAATAATAATAATAATAATAATAATAATAATACTAATAGTAGTAATAATATAGTGCAGTGCAAAGTATACAGTGAATACAATATTTCTAAGTACACACAATAAGAAAAATTAAGATTATATATAGCTCAACTTATCACATTAGAGATATAACATTATCGGAAAATATGAAAACAAAAATATAAAATAAGTTGAATATCATTAGAACATAAAAAAATGTGAATACGTGGAAACATGCAATACAACACTTGTCATAATAGTAAGTTAGTTTGGCAACTCTTCATAAGATAATTTTCTAACTTGGATTTGAAAGATTTCAATGTTCGGCAGCCCTTGACTTCAGGCGGCAGAGAGTTCCAGTGACGAGAGGTAGCAACAGTGAAGGATGAGGAATACAGAGACGATGCGTGAAGTGGAATTTCTAGCGTGTTATCGCGTTGTGATCGAGTATTAATATTATGATAGCGAGAGAGAGTATGAAAACGAGCGAATAAATAATAGGGGGATGAAGAGTGCATAATTCGATATAAGAGAGAAAGTGAGTGCAGATTTCTCCTCTCATGTAACCTAAGCCATGATAACTTCTCGAAAGAAGGTGAGATATGATCATAGTATCGAACATTACAAATGAAGCGGACGCACGCATTATGAACACGCTGTAGTTTCTGGGCGGAATCAATCCTGAGATCACTGAACAAAACGTCGCAATAATCGAAGTGAGGTAGAATGAGTGTCTGTACCAGCGTCTGTTTTAATTTAGATGGATAATGATACAATCTTTTTTGTGAATGGAGAATAGAGAATGCCTTCTTACATGTATATTTAATATGCGTATCGCAATTGAGATTAGATTCGAAAAGCACTCCGAGATTTTTTACGGTAGAGCTAAACGGGATGATTGTTTTATTCAGTTTCACAGGTGGAATATTCAGGTCGTTGACTTCAGGTTTACTAATAATACATCGTCATATATGGAACCTGTTTTACAGGAAGAAGTGAATCAAGCATTAAAAAAAGCAAAGAATGGTAAAGCCGCTGGTCTCTGTGAAGTAATGACAGAATTGTGGAAATGTGGACCCCCGTTACTGAAAAGACTCATTTGTAAATTGTTTAATCAGATTTTGGAAGGTGATGAGATACCAAAGGATTGGTGTATGTCATATATAACACCTATATATAAGAAAGTAAACCGAAAAGATCCTGGAAATTACAGAGGAATTAGTGTCATGTCGTCTATTAGTAGAGTTTTTAGTAGTATTATTACAAACAGGCTTGAACACATTATAGTAGGGAAAATGTCGGAGGATCAAGCAGGCTTCACTAAATGAAAATCATGTATGGATCACATTTTTAGTCTGAGACAGATAACTGAAAAATCATATGCAAAGGGCCAAGAAATTCATTTAATATTTGTTGATTTAGAAAAGGCCTATGACTCAGTGCCTATTATCAAACTTTGGGATGCAATGGAGGATATTGGTATTGATTTACCAATTATTTCGCTCATCCGACGGATGTACCAGCAGTGTCAGGCATCTATTAAAGTGGGGAAGAGATTGTCTATACCATTAAGAACGAATAAAGGACTGAGGCAAGGTTGTAACATGTCTCCTACTCTTTTTAAAATATATATACAACAAATATTAGAACAATGGAATCAGTCTTGTGGAGGAATGGGAATACCAGTTCAAGGTGGCACAATACATTCATTAATATTTGCAGATGATCAAGTGATAATGGCTCAATCTCGTGAGGATGTGAAATATGTGATGAGAAAACTCCTGGATTCATTTGAAGCAGGTGGATTGCACGTAAATATGAAAAAAAAACTGAATATCTTGTAGTAGGTGGAAACGGAAGAGACATCTCCTTACACCAAGGAACTATTAGAGCTGTTCAAAAATTTAAATATTTGGGGTCATATATTGATGATTTAGGGAGTTGTAACTCCGAAATAGATAGTAGATTGGTGCAAGCAAGAAAAGCCATAAGGATGCTGAATGGAGTACTGTGGAGCAGGACGATATTGAATGACACCAAGAAGAGGATTTTGACGGCGGTTGTGGAAAGTATAATGACATATGGCGCAGAGGGGTGGACGTTGGTAGAAAGTAAAAAATCTAAGATTTTGGCTGTGGAAATGGACGGAATACGACGTAGTGCCAGAGTTTCCAGAGTAGAAAGAAGGAGAAATGAAGAAGTGAGACGGATGATGGATATGGAGGAGACAGTGATGGACAGAATTGAGAGACGAACTCTTCAATGGTATGGACATGTCAGAAGAATGGAGGAAAGTAGGTGGCCTAAAACTCTTTTGGAATGGTCACCTCATGGTAGAAGGAAGCGGAGTAGGCCAAGAACAACCTGGAGAGGACAGATCCATAGATTGATGAGTGACAGGTCCCTGGAAGGAGATGAATAGCTTGACCGGGAAGATTGACGAATGGGAATACAGGGTAACCGCTAAATAGTGGAGAAACCCTCAAAATGAAATGAATGAACATATTTATTTTATTTATTTATTTTTTATTTATTTATTTATTTTTTATTTCATTATTTATTTATTTACTTATTTATTTATTTTTTATTTCATTATTTATTTATTTACTTATTTACTTACTTATTTATTTACTTATTTACTTACTTATTTACTTATTTATTTATTTACTTATTTATTTATTTATTTACTTATTTACTTAGTTATTTACTTATTTATTTATTTATTTACTTATTTATTTACTTATTTATTTATTTACTTATATGTTTATTTATTTATTTGTTTGTTTATTTGTTTACTTATTTATTTACAGTAATTATTTTATTTATTTATTTATTTACTTATTTATTTATTTATTTATTTATTTATTTATTTATTTATTTATTTATTTATTTATTTATTTATTTATTTAACAGGGCAAAGCCCCAATTACAATAGACAGTACAGATATTCGTAAAAAAATCCCAATTATTCCCAATACTTTTCGATTGCTGGTAAAATTCATGTTCTAGGAATAATAAGTTAATTAAATAGTAGAATATCGCTGCAATCGAAAAGTATTGGGAATAAATTTGAATAAGGAAGAAAAAAAATTTTCCTTCCAGGGCAGGATTCGAACCACGAAAGTCTTAGTTACCAGTCTGTCGTGCTCTGGAGTGGACAAGGCTCTGAAATCAGGTACAAGGGCCGGTCCGGTTTTTTTGCCACTACTGTACATACCTTCAAAATTCAAAAAGTTTTACCAAGAAATATTGCAATGGCCATCTATGGCGATCGCCGTTATGTCAGAAGAGGACTTGTGATAGATTTTAGTTTATTATTTTTCTTGAAATACACATATTTGTCAATGAATACATTTTTTTTGTATATTATACCTTCTGATATTGTTTTTACCATTTTTGTTTTTAAATGCTTGCTTATTTATAAAAACATTGTCCATGTAATTCGAAAAGGGCACATCTCCAAATTAAAAAAGCCAAAAAATCATATGGTAATATCTTCAATCGTTTTTTTCTTTCATATTATATTGTGTTTTGACTCTAAAATGCTAAGTGTAACGTTTCGTTGATCTGGATACAAGGGTTTAAAATTAAATCAGTTTATTTTATTCCTGAACATTTTTACTTTTCAGAGACATGCCCTTTTCGAAATTGCAGATTTAATTCTTACTTACTTACAAATGGCTTTTAAGGAACCCGAAGGTTCATTGCCGCCCTCACATAAGCCCGCCATCGGTCCCTATCCTGTGCAAGATTAATCCAGCCCCTATCATCATATCCCACCTCCCTCAAATCCATTTTAATATTATCCTCCCATCTACGTCTCGGCCTCTCCAAAGGTCTTTTTCCCTCCGGTCTCCCGACTAACAATCTATATGCATTCCTGGATTCGCCCATACGTGCTACATGCCCTGCCCATCGCAAACGTCTGGATTTAATGTTCCTAATTATGTCAGGTGAAGAATACAATGCGTGCAGTTCTGTGTTGTGTAACTTTCTCCATTCTCCTGTAACTTCATCCCTCTTAGCCCCAAATATTTTCCTAAGCACCTTATTCTCAAACACCCTTAACCTATGTTCCTCTCTCAGAGTGAGAGTCCAAGTTTCACAACCATACAGAACAACCGGTAATATAACTGTTTTATAAATTCTAACTTTCAGATTTTTTGACAGCAGACTGGATGATAAGAGCTTCTCAAGCGAATAATAACACGCATTTCCCATATTTATTCTGTGTTTAATATTCTCCCGAGTGTCATTTATATTTGTTACTGTTGCTCCAAGATATTTGAATTTTTCCACCCCTTCGAAGGATAAATCTTCAATTTTTATATTTTCATTTCCTACAATATTCTCGTCACTAGACATAATCATATTTAACATTTAATTCTACAACACATAAATTGAATTAATTACATTTTACACGGAATTATATTCACAGTCCTTGTAAATAAAAACCAGTTCCTTAAAAATATAGATACAATAGCATCCAACTGAAAGAATTTTCAAGCAATAACAGGGATCGTATCAATCCTTTATCAATATTTTTGTGCGTTTCTTCACAACGATAAGCATTACATAGACTTTCCTGTATCATGGTAGTATGGCACTAGGAAGTTTCTTGCAATTCCGAAACGTATTATTTTATCTTTAAACGTTATGCCCCTAAGGGGTTCCACAAGTTAAATCAACTTCGGAATGTTTTCCTTTAAGTTTGGTATTCAGTCACTTGTTTCTTTTACTTAACAGTAATAATATTCACAGAATTAATAATATTTTGATTACATTTCACGGGCGTATACAAAGCTATATTAAGAATGTATGACAGTTTTTGCTTGAATCACACTTTTAAAAGCGCAGTATTTTTTATGAAAACAGAATTTAACATGTACGTGTATTTGTACAGCAGATGGGAAGCAAAATGTCTTCCTCAGGGTTTGTAATTCTGTGTGTAACAGAGCTGTGCCCTAAAGGTAGGGTGGTTACTTGTTTATTTTACAGTGTTCAAATTGCAGGGGGTATTGTAGAACGAGCGGTTCTGTATTCACAACAAAACAGTAGAAAAAAAAAAACAAAAACAAAAAAGAATGAGTAATATCAGATAGTAGTAAAAACTTACATTTGAACTCTTTCAAATGCAAAAATCTACTTATCCAATCTATTAGCAAAGCTTTCCTAAGTCTGATTAATTATTATTTTTCTTTTATTTATACCCTCATTAAAATATCATTTGCGGTAACAAATAGGTGTCCACACTCATTGTACTCAAAGCAAAGCTACATTAGGTATGTGTGGAAAGATACAACATATCGTAACCTTGGAAACTACAATCAATAGTTGATGTGATGTACTGTAAAGTGGGGCTACTTGACTATAGTGGGGCTACTTGAACACAATGCGACACGTTGAGACATATTTAATATCTACAGTCACTTTTTATATGTTAGCACTGGAACCTTCTGGAATGATTCTATGCATTTTCAATAATGTTGGCCTTTTCATAATAATAATAATAATAATAATAACCCTAAGTTTAACTAAACTCAATTTACCCCATGGCAAAGAAAGCTTTTAATAGAAAAAGGAAAATATTCTGCTGACCTCTGGACAAATAACTAAGAAAGACACTAGTGAAGTGCTTTGTGTGGAGTGTGCACTGTATGGGACAGAAACATGGACATTACGACGAAATTAAAGGAAGCGGATATAAGCACTTGAAATGTGGATATGGAGGAGAATGGAGCGTGGAAAATGGACAGACAGAATAACAAATGAAACTGTTTTATTTTGATGTACCGAAGTACATATGATATTTCCATGCAGATATTCTGCTTTCTCAGATGATGAGAGAGAGATGGAACGGAGAGAATTTTTCTCCGTTCCATCTCTCTCTCATCAAATGAAACTGTGTTAGAAAGAGTGAGTGAAGAAAGATTAATGGTGAAATTGATCAGAAAGAGAAAAAGGAATTGTTTGGATCACTGGCTGAGAAGAAACTACCTATTGAAGGATGCACTGGAAGGAATGGTGAACGGGAGAAGAGTTCGGGGCAGAGAAGATGTCAGGTGATAGACTATATTAAGGGGTTAGGTAGAGGTTACAGCAGTAAAACTTTGGAAATGTTCTACATTTTTTCCCACTATTACTGTATCTTGTACAATAATGAAAATTAATATGTGTAAAACACTGTCCTTCTGGTATATGAAAAAAAATATTTTTAAGATTAAAAAAATTTTATATATATATTTTTTCAAAATTCAAAATGCTGGCAGTTCACTGTGCAATGATGAAGCATTTCCCTCATAAGTCTTAAACTTGTTAACTTTTTCATGTTCTCTCTCTTTTATTTTATTACTGAAACTCATGTTTTGAATATCATGCTCTTTCAACTACATTCCTTAATAAATATTTTTTTTTAATTTTGTGTTAGAAGAAAATACTTACATTTGACCATTTTGTAAATGAATTTATTTTTTATCAGACAATCTATGAAAGATAGAGAAGTGATCTTGTATTATATTGTAGATATGACATGCATAATTACATGCACACCGAATGAATTTTCAGAAAAAATGTAAATAATTTTTTTAAATCGTAATTTTTTTTCATGTAGCAGAAGGACAGTGTTTTATACATACTAATTTGCATTATTGTACAAAATACAATAATGGACGAAAAAAATGTTGAATATTTCCAAAATTTTGCTGCTGTAAGCTGTACCTGACCCCTTCAGATATGTGAATCATATGCGGAGACAAAGAGGAAGACAGAAAATAGAAAAAATTGGATAATGCTGGGTGTACAGTGAAACACCTGTCCTTGGGCAGAAAACTATGAATGAGTGAATGAATGATAGAATGACTGAGTGAGTGAATGAATGACTGAGTGAGTGAATGAATGACTGAGTGAGTGAATGAATGAGTGAGTGAGTGAATGAATAGGAGAGTGAATGAATGAGTGAGTTAATGAATGAATGATAGAATGACTGAGTGGGTGAATGAATGACTGAGTGAGTGAGTGAGTGAATGAATGAGTGAGTGAATGAATGAATTATAGAATGACTGAGTGAGTAAATGAATGACTGAGTGAGTGAATGAATGACTGAGTGAGTGAGTGAATGAATGAGTGAATGAATGAGTGACATGAGTGAGTGAGTGAATGAATGACTGAGTGAATGAATGAGTGAGTGAATGAATGAATGAGTGACGTGAGTGAGTGTGTGAGTGAGTGAGTGAATGAATGAGTGAGTGAATGAATGACTGAGTGAATGAATGAGTGACGTGAGTGAATGAATGAGTGAGTGAATGAATGAGTGAGTGAATGAATGAGTGAGTGAATGAATGAATGTGTGAATGAATGAATGACTGAGTGAATGAATGAGTGAATGAATGAGTGAGTGAATGAATGAATGACTGAGTGAATGAATGAGTGAGTGAATGAATGACTGAGTGAATGAATGATTGAGTGAATGAATGAGTGAATGAATGAATGAGTGAGTGAGTGAGTGAGTGAATGAATGACTGAGTGAATGAATGAGTGGCGTGAGTGAATGAATGAGTGAATGAATGACTGAGTGAATGAATGAGTGAGTGAATGAATGAATGAGTGACGTGAGTGAGTGAGTGAATGAGTGACTGAGTGAATGAGTGAGTGAATGAATGAGTGAGTGAGTGTGTGAGTGTTTATTTGAGTGTGTGAGTGAGTGAATGAATGAGAGAATGAGTGAATGAATGACTGAGTGAATGAATGAGTGAGTGAATGAATGAATGAGTGACGTGAGTGAGTGAGTGAATGAGTGAGTGAGTGAGTGAATGAGTGAGTGAGTGAATGAATGAATGAGTGACGTGAGTGAGTGTGTGAGTGTTTATTTGAGTGTGTGAGTGAGTGAGTGAATGAATGAGTGAGTGAATGAATGAATGAGTGAGTGAATGAATGACGTGAATGAGTGATTATTTGAGTGTGTGAGTGAGTGAGTGAGTGAGTGAGTGAATGAGTGAGTGAGTGAATGAATGAGTGAATGAATGAATGATAGAATGAGTGAGTGAGTGAGTGAATGAATGAGTGACTGAATGGGTGAGTGAATGAATGAGTGACTGAGTGAGTGAATGAATGAGTGACTGAGTGAGTGAGTGAGTGAGTGAGTGAGTGAGTGAGTGAGTGAGTGAATAAGCTATAGTGAAAGTCTCTTATTCGGAATTTGAAGAGAGTTTGTGAAATTCATGGTGAACAAGAACGGTGTTACAAAAAATTATTCCGTGGTGTCTCCTGTCCTCCTGCCATCCAGTTCATTTGTAGCAGAGAGGTCCTGTCGGAACTCGAATCAACATCCGCTGAGTTTCTAGACGTGAATGCAATCAGATGAGTCACAACGCAGAATGATCACATACATGTGAGCTTAAGAAACATGGAAAAGTTTCCGAACATCAGGGAGAAATAGATCCTTAATTTATATTCTGATATCCGCTATTCTATAGTCGGAGCAAACTTTATGGAGTCATAGGAGACGGTGTTGGTATTTTATGGCCTGGTGCAGAGCATACAAATGATGCATGATCTTTTGAAGCTGATTGTACGCAGTTCCCAAGACACTCGTATGGAAAATTGCCGGACCACCAAAGTTTTCTTAAGACGAAAACTTAGTGTAACGTAGCATGCATCTAACGTGACGCCTGGAGATGTAGGCCACCCTTTGTGCTCTTGTGCTGTGGGTTACTAGGGGATGTATATCTTCCAGGCACAGCTGCTCGCAGCTACCCAGTAGAAGGTTCTCGTATTCTATTCCAATTTAAGAGCAGTTTCTGCTGGAAGTTCAGTGCTTGCCGATTGAGGTTAAGTTAAAAGCATAGGAAAATATTTGCGTTGAGGTTTACTTAATTGACTTATTTTCTCTTTTTCGTTTCTTTTTCTTCCTTTCTCCTGCCTCTGCCATTTCCTTCAGCTTTCTTTTCGTTACCTAGTCCTTAATTTGTTATATTTTCCTTTAGCTTTCTCAGTTTATTTCTCATTATTTTGTTCCTGTTTTCATGTTCAGCTATTATTATTATTATTATTATTATTATTATTATTATTATTATTATTATTATTACTACTACCACTACTATTATTATTACTATTACTACTACTACTACTACTACTACTGTTCCCGTCTCACTTTCTACCCTTATATATTATTTTTATTGTCTTTCATTCAAGTCATATGTGACAATTTCTCTGTTACCTGCTTTCTCGTCATTCTTCCTTCTTGTTATGAGGTTATACAGGGACATCATTATATTTTTACTTCAATTTTTATTGTACCTGAGTTTTTGAGTGTACTTCACTCCCACCCCTTCTACTAAGGAAGTTCCAACTCCACACAGAACCAAGACCGCAGATAGTAAGCAGTACTGAGTTACTGAGTATAGTACGTTCCAGAAATATGTTCGCGTTTTCCAGTGACAAAAGAGCTTTCAATATTGAATCATATTTTCGTACAGGTACTGTCCGTTTGCCTACATCGCATCCCGATTTCCCCCACCTGCTTCTGCTCGCCCCTCTGTAATAGCTGGGCTGTCTTAGCTCCTTTCTGAAAACATTAATTTCTCTTAGGCATTGGACGTTTACGTAATATTATACAGCTGTTTAATTAAACTTAAATAAAAGGGCCTCGTTAAGTAATTAACTGTCACGTGATTTCCTCCCTTTCTACAATCCTGCGGCATAACCACTTGGACGGACAGTAGATAGCATGTCTGAGTAATTTTATATTTTCGGGTCGGGCAGAAGTGAAGATTGAATTTACAGTACGTAGAGTAGGTACAGAATTATTTCAACATGAGTTACTAGTACGAAGGACGAAACTGGCAATTGGAATTAGATGCAATAGTCTATAGTGCGATAATATGCACAAAAGAACTGAAGCCTATATCGAAATGAACGGCCACCATTTTCAAAATTGTGTTTAAATATTCATATTACGATTATTTTTCAATTTAACTTCTTTCTCTATATTGTACGCTAGTGTGCTGTAGACAGTATAATATACACTGCATAATGAATACGTTCGCATGGATAACTCACTTCGTGAGTAAAAACACTTATTCTTAATACAGTACTGTACTTTGATTAAAGAAAAACCTAATGAAAATTATCAAACTCAAAATCGCGATATTTCCTAGTTTACGTAAATGGATGAACTACTTTTCTTCCTTCCTATACCTAGTAGAGTGATTTGTGTTTTACGCCAGTATCATCGAACTCCAGTCTTGGAGGGGGGAGCAAGCGGTGTTTCCGGTTCTCTAAAGGTATACAGTAGCGTGCAAATTAATCCGAACAACATAATTACTTATGCAAAAACACTCAGACGGGATAAAAAAAAAGGTTCTAAGATATACCTCAGTAATCTACGTGGCCTCCCTTGTTCCTAATAACAGCTCTGAGACGTTTTGGCATGGATTCCACTAATTTCCCACAAATATTCTTCATTTCTTCATCGCGAAACCATACACCAATGAGGGCAGAAATCATCTTCTCCTTTGTAGAACAATCCATTTTTTGCATTCTTCTTTTGCAAATTGACCACAAGTTCTCAGTGGGATTGATGTCGGGTGAGTTGCCTGGCCAGGGGAGTACCTGAATATTCTTCTTGTTGAAGAATTCTGTAGTTTTTCGAGACGTATGGCATGGTGCCAGGTCTTGTTGGAACACACCTCTGCCATCCAGAAATGATTTTTGCAGCTGGGGTACGATTCTGGTTTCCAATAAGTGAATATATTTGTCAGAATTCTTCATTCCCTTGATAGGTATTAATCCTCCAGGCCCTTTCATGTGTAAAACAACCCCAAAACATTACTTTAGGACGGTATTTGGGTGCTCGTTGGAGATGACCTGCTGTTACTTTTTCGGATCCTTTCCATATGTAAGAAACACGGTGGCCGTGGACCTCGAAATGAGACTCATCGGAAAAAAGTACATTCTTCCAGTCATTCACTGTCCAGTGTTGATGTAATTTTGTCCACATTAAGCGTTTTTTGCAAATAACAGGGGTTAGCAGTTGCTTCTTAATAGGCTTACGAGCCCTTCGTCCAGCTTCCAAAAGCCTACGCCGCACTGTTGTGACGTGAATATTCGCCCCAGTGGTAGCCATTAACTCGCGGGTTAAGTCGACAGCAGTTAGTCTAGGATTTAATTTACTTTTCCTGACAATTAAACGATCATCTGCAGGTGAAGTCTTCCTTTTCCGGCCACAGTTTCCTTTTTTCTGGGGTGTGATGTATCCAGTATCGTTTTATGATCGAATTAACAGTAGCCAAACCGATGTGACATTCTGCAGCAATTTGCCTCTGTGTCATAGAAGAATGCTCTGCTAATGTTATAATTTTAGACCGTTTTCGAGGAGTTGTATCCATTTGTGAAGACAACAGAATGTACACAGGATTGCAGTATTAAGTCTTCAACACAATTGAAATGCTTATAAGTACAAAAAGACAGCAAAATGTCACATATTATAAAAAAAATAATGACAGACCTTCAACAATGGAATTACACGTACTACAGATGTGAATTAAAGCGGTATGAGCAGCTGTGAGGCCAACAATGACAGAAAATGTAAAAATATGTCGTGTTCGGATTAATTTGCACGCTACTGTAGACAGGTTAATATTAAAAATGTTAGTAAAAATAAAATGATGTCCCTGTACCACTGTCTAGTACAGCCATGTCAAAACCCCGCACATTGTGCAACTGTCTCTGTGCAATGTCTCTATTCCTCTACCCGGAGCGAGTGAATCGCCTTGGAGGGCAATGCGGCAGGCTATACAGACCTGCAGCAGCTTTTGTTTCACTAACACAGTTTCAGTACGAGTGTCGATTTGGCTGTGTCTGTGAATGAGTTATGATAAATAAAGTGAGGAGTTCACAGATAACGGAGAAGAGAAATTACGAATCATATAACATAATTGTTATAATGTTTTTCTCAGCCAACAATAATAATTATTTTAAAATGAAAGGCCTTCATCAGCCCATGTCGTGGTAATAGTGTTGTGAGGTGACAATTTAGATCAGATTAGTAAAGTTCTCAAAATATGATATTGCAACGCTTATTTCTTGATAATATAGTGAGGAATACATGTGAGGCTCTTGAGGTTGTAATGAGACAAGAAAACAACTATTTGCAAGGCGGAAAAATTTTCTGGAAAAATATATAATGGCAAATTTTCCATCTCACGTCACAATATTAATTCAGTATACTTGTATTAATAAATCTTTAAATCTGACTTAAAGCGAATATCGTCGCTTCAGAGCTTGTGAACTACACTTTTAATTTATTTCAGTAAGGCTCTCAACGTTTTCAAATAAACTATATGTGAATTTAAATTCTAAGCTTAATTTATATTTATTAATATTAATATTAATTTATATTGACATACAGCAAAGAAATGATTTCAGTGTAAAAACTTCACAATGTCCTACTGCATGTAATTAATTGGCAGTATAATATTTTCTTCAACATTTGTGTACCAATGGTCGCAGTAAATAATAATGCTTGACGAACAATGAAAGAGTTGGGGGTATTACTTTAAAATAATTAGTAACCTACTACGTAAAATGAAATACTTGTTCGTTTCTTGTTGTTTCGAAATTACTGCATTTTTTTCCTTCAAATAGTATATAAAAATCATATTAATAAATTATGCTTTACAAACCACTACTTTGGTGAAGTATAACTGAGTAAGCCTAAAGTTTCTTATATTACAAAATTGTCAAATATAGACACTGATAATAAATGTGTTTTTTCCTTCTGCTAAGTGTGTTTATAATGTCCAAATGTCTATTTAATCCAACCCTAGAAGCGCAGAATAGATTACTGTACACCTCTCCAGCTAAGAACGGGTAAGAGCAACGCTTGAATGATGCAGTCTGCACAGACCGGCGATCCGCGCACAAAACTGCACATTCAGAGTCTGATTTCTGACATGCCTGGTCTAGTATATACAGTCACGAAGCTCAATACGTAGTAAATATGCATCCATAGATAGTTGCTAACCACTAGGATCGCTAATATCGCCTCATTATAGACAATGCGAAATAGTACCGTCACAGTCTATTGTTCCTAGCACCCCTCACAACTCAAGCTTCGAGACTGTATATACTAGACTGTGGTTATACTCCATCACTAATGAAAGTAATGTGATGTTTTAGAGGTCCGTTTTTCGAGATATTCCAAGAAATATACGTTTTAACTTCTGATATATAAAAAAAATTCGGACATGCCGTCTTTCTTCCCTCTTCGGTCTGTATCCAGCTAGTCCTGGTTTATATCCGACAGATTTTGTTCATGATTAGCATCGAAAATTAAATGTTAACGAGAAATGTTTATTCGCTTAACATTCGAGAAATCTGGTCACATTTTTTGTTACTATGGTGATATCATCTAAGCCCCCTACATCACAGCTCTGATCCGTCTATTAAATATCAAGAATGACATTATCTATAATGTGATAAGTTGAGCTATATACAGTATAATCATAAGTTTCCTTACTGTGTGTACTTAAAAATATTGTATTCATTGTATGCTTTGTACTGCACTATTTTATTACTACTATTATTATTTTATTATTATTATAATTATTATTATTATACTTGTGCTAAACTGTAATTGGCCTTGAGCTGTTGTTTTGCACGTTAATATTCTATTTAAATAAAAAATAAATAAATAAATAAATAAAAATTTATTATTATTAACAATAATTGTCTTATTTTTTTATACTTTGTATGTCTCATTTATTCTGACCTGCTGTTCACATTTTATTATCCTTTTTTCTTTCTTTCTGTATGTTATATATTATGTCCGATTTCTTCTTATTTGTTGTTTATTTTTTATTATTATTATTATCTTATTCAATTTTGTGTGTAAAATTGTAGTGTAATTTGTAAATTTGTAGTGTTTTTGTAACGCAGTCTTTACTCCTGGTTGAGTGTTAGAGAAGGCCGTATGGCCTTAACTCTGCCAGGTTAAATAAATAAATTATTATTATTATTACTATTATTATTATTATTATTATTATTATTATTATTATTATTATTATTATTATTATTATTTCTCCGATATCCATTCTTTTCATGTGGTTGAAGGACTTTTCGTAGTACGTACTTATTTTCACTCACTGCAACTACTTTACCCTTCTTTTTGTGAGTGATGTTTCTGATCTATGAAATAGGATTATATGAATTAAACATTTATAGGCTTTTATGGTCAGAAATAAGTTTTATTTACAAGAACTTAACATAATCTTTTATTAGCATTACATTAAATATATCTGATAATTTATATTATTAATTTAATATAAATATACTTATCACCTTGCATCGTGCTTGTCAAAACAGCCCTGCGTCCAGACCTCGAGAGCTTGTAAATTTTTAATGAGTGCTCTTGAGGCATTCCGGTCGTCTAACTAATTTAAATTTCATGGAAATTATTTTCACTCCGATGCCCTTCACGCCTCAGACCCGTAAGTAAACGTGATGAATATTCACGTTCAATATCTTGGAGCTATTTATTTAACCTCCACCACAGATAGTTAGCCAGTAGAGTTGGTATTAGGTTGGCCACACCGACAGTCACTTAAATGTTTCTAATTGGTACGTCTGTATTAATTTATTTCTTGCATAATTCTCATCCCGTATAGAGTAATTGGAAATTCATGACAGTATGGTACCAATTGTAAAATATTTTAAATATCAGTTAACAGATGCAAGAAAATGGTTAATGTGAAATGTAAGTTGAAAGAGGGATTAGCATGCTCAGTTCACTGTATGAAAAATATTTTTTCTACATAAATCAAAATTCTCAGTACACAACTCAATTGAAGACTTTTTTTTGTTTAGTCAACTATCTGAATACAGGTCTGAACTTCACTAGTGATACCATACAGACACACTTATGAAGCAACTAGGTCAGGAGATAATGGGGTAGGATGGCCAGTTCCTTTCCCCCTCCATTGCATACATCGCCGATTAGCTGCATATTACACTAGTCAGACTTCAGATTATTATTATTATTATTATTATTATTATTATTATTATTATTAATAGTAGTAGTAGTAGTAGTAGTAGTAGTAGTAGTAGTAGTAGTAGTAGTAGTAGTAGTAGTATTTAGGGAGGCCGAAACGTAGATGGGAAGATAATATTAAAATGGATTTGAGGGAGGTGGGGTGTGATGATAGAGACTGGATTAATCTTGCACAGGATAGGGACCGATGGCGGGCTTATGTGAGGGCGGCAATGAACCTTCGGGTTCCTTAAAAGCCATTTGTAAGTAAGTAAGTATTATTATTAGTATTAGTATTATTATTATTATATAAATGGCACTCGGGAGGAAATTTAACGCAGAATAAATATGGGAAATGCCTGTTATTATTCAGTTGAGAAGCTCTTATCATCCAGTCTGCTGTCCAAAAATCTGAAATTTAGAATTTATAAAACAGTTATATTACCGGTTCTTCTGTATGGTTGTGAAACTTGGACTCTCACTTTGAGAGAGGAACATAGGTTAAGGGTGTTTGAGAATAAGGTGCTTAGGAAAATATTTGGGGCTAAGCGGGATGAAATTACAGGAGAATGGAGAAAGTTACACAACGCAGAACTGCACGCATTGTATTCTTCACCTGACATAATTAGGAACATTAAATCCAGACGTTTGAGATAGGCAGGGCATGTAGCACGTATGGGCGAATCCAGAAATGCATATAGAGTGTTAGTTGGGAGACCGGAGGGAAAAAGACCTTTAGGGAGGCCGAGACGTAGATGATAATATTAAAATGGATATGAGGGAGATGGGATATGATGATAGAGACTGGATTAATCTTGCACAGGATAGGGACCGATGGCGGGCTTATGTAAGGGCGGCAATGAACCTTCGGGTTCCTTAAAAACCATTTGTAAGTAAGTACTATCATTATTATTATTATTATTATTATTATTATTATTATTATTATTATTATCGGCTGAATTTTCACAGTAGGGTGTGAAACTAGTTTCGGGAAAATGTTCGCGACAACGTCATGCAGCGGCTGTAAATAAACAGTGGAAAATTTTCACTAACCTCATGAGAATCACAACGAAAAGCTTTTGCTAAAAAAAAAAAAATTGATTGAACTTTGCTGTCGCTTAGAAATATCAAAGAACCCGGAATGATAATGTGAAGTTAATATAAAAAATATGATGCCAGATATCTTTAACTTACAGTTCTATTTAACACGTATAAGTTATATATTCTATTCAAGTAGTAAAAATATGCACTGTCAAATACGCAAAACGTTAAACGAACATTTCACAGTAAAGTCAGTACTCAAACTAACGAACGGGTGGATATCTCTCTTAGAATGAGTTTAAAATCGACAATGCACAATATTTAACAACAGCTGCACTGCAGAACTGTCAGAATAACCTTTTCAATATGTTTCACAACAAGTTAAATTCCATATTGTGTCGGCTTCATTTTATTACAAGGCCGCCACTAGGCGCTAGGTCTCTCTATAATAAAGGTAGCATTGTTATAATTGGAACATGCCGCAGTTCCAAGCACAGGGGTTATATTGAAGGAGGGGTAGGAGGACTATGCCTTATGTCGATGTAGATTTTGTTACTCTGACAGTGAAAAATTAGAGAAGGAAAAACTATTATGGATAAAAAGAATACTCAGATCTAAATAAGACATTTTTCACAAAGTTGATGGGGGTTCAAACCCGGTAACCACCTTGCGTACGCTCCTGTCTATGTAGAAGGTGTGTTTCTTAATGTTGTGGCTGAGGATGATTTCGGATGTATTTGCAGGAGTGTTTTTACCAATGGGAAAAATGCTTCGGTTTTATTTATCGTCGAATGTTGCTTCCTTTAGTGGGTAATATGATATAATCTCATTATATACATTCACAAAGTTAAGACACTTTATCTTTAACCTATATTGATAGAAATTCAAATAAAATGCTATATAACTTCAAAGATATTACGTGACTCGAAAACTTCAATTCAATTCTGTGACGGTATAACAAAGTACAGAATTGTTACGAGTTGGAAGCGATGAATCAACCTTATATTTTTGAGTCACTAATCCAATAGTTGGAAGCGATGAATCAACCTTATATTGTTGAGTCACTAATCCAATAGTTGGAAGCGATGAATCAACCTTATATTGTTGAGTCACTAATCCAATAGTTGGAAGCGATGAATCAACCTTATATTTTTGAGTCACTAATCCAATAGTTGGAAGCGATGAATCAACCTTATATTTTTGAGTCACTAATCCAATAGTTGGAAGCGATGAATCAACCTTATATTTTTGAGTCACTAATCCAATAGTTGGAAGCGATGAATCAACCTTATATTTTTGAGTCACTAATCCAATATTTGGAAGCGATGAATCAACCTTATATTGTTGAGCACTAATCCAATAGTTGGAAGCGACGAATCAACCTTATATTTTTGAGTCACTAATCCAATAGTTGGAAGCGATGAATCAACCTTATATTTTTGAGTCACTAATCCAATAGTTGGAAGCGACGAATCAAACTTATATTTTTTGAGTCACTAATCCAATAGTTGGAAGCGATGAATCAACCTTATATTTTGAGTCACTAATCCAATAGTTGGAAGCGATGAATCAACCTTATATTTTTGAGTCACTAATCCAATAGTTGGAAGCGATGAATCAACCTTATATTGTTGAGTCACTAATCCAATAGTTGGAAGCGATGAATCAACCTTATATTGTTGAGTCACTAATCCAATAGTTGGAAGCGATGAATCAACCTTATATTTTTGAGTCACTAATCCAATAGTTGAAGCGATGAATCAACCTTATATTTTTGAGTCACTAATCCAATAGTTGGAAGCGATGAATCAACCTTATATTGTTGAGTCACTAATCCAATAGTTGGAAGCGATGAATCAACCTTATATTTTTAGTCACTAATCCAATAGTTGGAAGCGATGAATCAATCTTATATTTTTGAGTCACTAATCCAATAGTTGTAAGCGATGAATCAACCTTATATTGTTGAGTCACTAATCCAATAGTTGGAAGCGATGAATCAACCTTATATTTTTGAGTCACTAATCCAATAGTTGTAAGCGATGAATCAACCTTATATTGTTGAGTCACTAATCCAATAGTTGGAAGCGATGAATCAACCTTATATTTTTGAGTCACTAATCCAATAGTTGGAAGCGATGAATCAACCTTATATTTTTGAGTCACTAATCCAATATTTGGAAGCGATGAATCAACCTTATATTTTTGAGTCACTAATCCAATAGTTGTAAGCGACGAATCAACCTTACATTTTTGAGTCACTAATCCAATAGTTGGAAGCGATGAATCAACCTTATATTGTTGAGTCACTAATCCAATTGTTGGAAGCGATGAATCAACCTTATATTTTTGAGTCACTAATCCAATAGTTGGAAGCGATGAATCAACCTTATATTTTTGAGTCACTAATCCAATAGTTGGAAGCGATGAATCAACTTTATATTTTTGAGTCGCTAATCCAATAGTTGGAAGCGATGAATCAACCTTATGTTTTTGAGTCACTAATCCAATAGTTGGAAGCGATGAATCAACCTTATATTGTTGAGTTACTAATCCAATAGTTCGTGACATTTAATTTCATGAATTAGATATTTCTTTCATTCAGTTTTCTGCCCAACAGCAAATCTTTCACTGCAAACCCAGCATTTTCTAATCTTTACTGTTTTCTGCCTTCCTCTTTATCTCCTCATACGATTCTTGTTATTATTATTATTATTATTATTATTATTATTATTATTATTATTATTTTTATTATTATTATTATTATTATTACAATAGAATGGACAATGACAGACGCGGAATAGACATGTTTGCAATCCCACCGAATAACAATAGCTACATCATCGATCCCACCGTTAATTTGAAAAAGAAAATAGGGGAAAAAAAAAATTTATGTATGTACCGTTCCATATTTTACGGACAAATACGGTCTACAACAAATCGAAGTAACAGGCCTTATGGTTGGAGCGCTCGGAACTATTCCCAGTTTCTTCTTCCAACGTTTCGGCTTACAGAGGAAGGCAATAATAAAATTATTGACGATATTATTCTTGCAACTCTGAGGGGATCCATATTTATACTCTGAAACCATCTCTACGGTCAACATTGATCTTCAAATAACTAAATAGTAATTATTATTTATTCAATCACTTCTTGTCGTTGTTGTGTAACTCTCAAACTTAAACATACTGTATGTTATTTATACTTTCAACTGCCTATTGTACAATATGCTCTGTCTTTGTGCAACCTGTTAATACAGGGAGCTGATATCGTTTAGATCAGACCTGCAGAACTGTAGCTCCTGAGAGCGTCTGATTTCCTCCCCTTTCTTACCCTACCCACCTTTTCTACCAGTGCGGTCATGACGTTCTAGTTACGCTCGACTGCATTAACATTCATTCTCGCGGCGGCAGGTATACAATACGCTATCAAGAATTACAAATGAACAGATAATAAAATCCTTAGGAACATACCTTTAGAAAGTAAGAGAAAAATGAATGAGGGAAATAAATATATTAAAAGACATGTAAATAAATTTTAAAATGTATGTGTACATATAATGTAACAAGGTCTCCCTATGTATATATCGTCCTATTACTAGTAAAGCCGATTAAATCCACTTTTTGTGTAAAATAAGTTAAGTACAGTCCCCGACATGTCTTTCCGTGCTCTGTATTCTACTAAAATGAAATAAGTCCGAAATGTTGCATGCAGGCAACAAACCAATTACTTTATTTGAAGAATTTATTATGATTTTTCGTGCATTAATAAAGTTTTAATTTCTGTTTTTACAAAACTTGTGTTACTGGTCTTAACTGGTTTTATTAATAACTAACCGTACCCGTGCGCTCCGCTGCACCCGTTAGAAATAAATATAAAGTAATTACATAATTAAAATAGGACATTTGGTCCAGGGAACATTTGTGTTTGATAGAAGGATAAATCGTATAATATGTTACTTAATTTAAATTGCATCCAAATAATTAAAATGCGATCATTTTGATCCAGAGACCACTCATTTGGTCATAAAAATTATTTTAGGAAATACAGGAAACGAATGTACAGAATAGCCTATCAAGTTTTCTGTGCATAAGAAGCTATTTTAATCTTACCTGTCCTCGATTCACTCAGAAGTTACTGTAATAACATTATAGCATTATGTCCATCTAGAGAAACTACACTTTCCAATGGTGAATTAATAATTAATTATACAAATCGGTTAATTTTGCTTCCGATATTACTTCATACAAACACAGAAACATTATCTGTAGACTATCTTTCATAGCTTTCGATTGTTGCTGTCCAAGGCCCCTTATAGACGAAGTCATTTGTTTTTTAATTCATTACACGGCCTTAGATGGCAGTTATTTTAATTTTAAAACTCATTTATCTCATTAAATATCAGTCCTATCAAAATTTTTCAAGGAATAAAACTTATCGAAAATTATTGTTAAAGAAATTTTTGTTATGTAACATTTTTCACAAAAATCAATAATAAGCGAGATACTTCGATTTATTTAATTCAGGCCCCCTTATAACCCCCCTTTTAAGTAATGTATTTTGAATGCCATATAGCCTAAAATCTAAGTTACAACGAACTTAATTTATATTCCAATTTTCATCGAAATCCGTTCAGCCATTATCGCGTGAAAAGCTAACAAACATCCAGACAGAGACAGACAGACATACAAACAAAAATGTCAAAAAAGCGATTTTCGGTTTCAGGGTGGTTAATTATATATGTTAGGACCAATTATTTTTGGAAAATCGAAAATTACCAGAAAAATTTCGGCTACAGATTTATTATTAGTATAGATAGGACGATAAATAAATTGTACGTTGATAAGTGAGTGATAGCTATATGACCGGATGTCAATGCTGTCATTCAACATTGTAACGCACTCCAGCCAAATAAATGAATAAATAAAATAATAAGTAAAAAGCAAATAAATAAGTAAATAAATAAATAATTAAGTAAGTAAACAAGTAGACCTAAATAAGTAAGTAAATAAGAAAATAAGTAAGTAAATAAATAATTAAATAAGTAAACAAACAAACAAATAATACGAGTACTGCAGTTTAAAGAGAACTGGAACATGGCAAAATCTAAACGCGTGAAAGAACACTACTTCCAACGGAAATGGGAATATGATTATCTTGTTGCTGAAGACGAAATAATTGCTTGTTTACTGTGTCTCATCCAATTTATTTCTATTCGTCATTTCAATATTAGGCCTAAACAACTTTTCAGCAAAGCCCATATCAAGAATTATGGAATACACAAACTTTCGGGTAAATTCATTATTACGAACTTTATATTGATTATTTATTTATATACTGTTAAATTAAGGACTTCACTCGTTGTGTTTATTTTGAATTGAAATTAATAGTGACTTTCAAGGTTCATTACTTAATTGTTATAAATTTATGTTTCCGTAGATGATGATAGGAGGAAAGTTTTCGAAAATCTAAAACAGGTTAGGTGCAAAGAAATCTCAAAGAAACTACCGACAGGAAATCTAGCATAATTGTAAACCTTGAAACGACATAACGCATTATAAAAAACAATGAATTTATTACAATCCTTTTTGAAAATTACATCCCGCCACTGATCGGCCAGAGAATGTAATTAACTCTACGCGGAAGTCGATCATCCCCAATAGAAGTGGAGTGAGGCTGACGTCATACTTCCTCTACTTACGAGTTTGGCAGGCCTGGTTTCGATAAATAAATAAAACATATGTATATACTTCCTCATGTGTTTGAAAGTAATACCAATAGTAGATAGGCTATAAGTACAGGGACATCATTTTATTTTTACTAACATTTTTAATATTAACCTGACTATACCTTTAGAGAACCGGAAAACCCGTTCGCCACCCCCTTCCACAACTGGAGTTCGATGATACTGGCGTAAAACACAAACAAATCACTTTACTAGGTATAGGAGGGAAGAAAAGTACTTCATCCATTTACGTAAATTAGGAAATATCGCGATTTTGAGTTCGATAATTTTCATTAGGATTTTTATTTAATCAAAATGCAGTACTGTATTAAGAATAAGTGTTTTTACTCCCACGAACTGAGCTATCCATGAGAACGTATTCATTATGCAGTGTATATTATACTGTCTACAGCACATTAGCGTACAATATAGAGAATAATGAAGTTCAATTGAAAAATAATCATAATATGATTATTTAAACACATTTTTGAAGATGGTAGCCATTCCTTTCGATAGACTACAGGCTTCAGTTCTTTTGTGCATATTATCGCACTATAGACTATTGCATCTAATTCCAATTACAGTTTCGTCCTTCGTACTAGTAACTCATGTTGAAATAATTCTGTACCTACTCTATAAAAGAGTACCTTATGTACTGTAAATTCAATCTCCACTTCTGCCCGACCCGCACAGATAAAATTACTCAGACATGCTATCTACTGTCCGTCCAAGTGGTTATGCCGCAGGATCGTAGAAAGGGGGGAAATCACGTGACAGTTAATTACTTAACGAGGCCCTGCTATTTAAGTTATTTTAAACAGTTGTATAATATTACGTAAACGTCCAATTCCTAACAGAAATTAATGTTCTCCGAAAAGAGCTAAGACAGCCCAGCTTTTACAGAGGGCCGTGCAGAAGCAGGTGGGGGAAATCGGGATGCGACGTAGGCAAACGGACAGTACCTGTGCGAAAATATGATTCAATATTAAAAGTTCTTTCGTCACTGGAAAACGCGAACATATTTCTGGAACATACTATACTCAGTAACTCAGTGCTGTTTACTATAAGCGGCCTTGATTCTGTCTGGAAGACAGTTGGAACTTCATTAGTAGAAGGGTGGGAATGAAGTACATTCAAAAACTCAGGTACAATAATAATAATTTAATAATTTATTTAATCTGACAGGATTAAGGCCATAAGGCCTTCTCTTCCATCCTACCAGATAGCACATATAAATACCAAAAAGAAATACAAACAGTGATGAAAATGATACAAATTAAGTTAAAGCCCTATAGAGGGTCAGCAGGGTCAAAAGTACATTATAGAGCTCACATCGAGCTAATACAACAAAGAAAAAGAAAACAGAGATAGCAATGATGATATTGATAACTGACAATAATAATAATAATAATAATAATAATAATAATAATAATAATAATAAATACATTCCATATTAATTGTCAATTTTACAACAGCATAGTTACAATATTTACTATATGTCATGGGTTAAGGTGAAGTTGCGCAACCTGACAGGTGTTCAACAAGCAATTCCATGAACTAGAATGTGATTATTTAATTTAAATTTGAATTTTGATATTGTCCGACAGTCTCTGACATGGTCAGGGAGAGAGTGGAATAGATATGCTGAAAGACGATGAGTAGAAGGATGTTCTGTGCAGAGGAATAGAGAGAAGGTACATGTTCCGGGTTCGAGGTAGTGAAAGGTAAACAAAACGAGATGCTAGGTAAGAGGGTGTGGAGGTGTGGATGATTTTAAATAGTAATAAGAGAGTGTTGAAGAATCTTTTTTCTTTAAGTGCACTCCATGACAACAATTCTAGTGACGGTGTTACATGATCGAATTTTCTAATGTTACAAACGAAACGAATGCAGATATTGTGAACACGCTGTAGTCTATGGGCAATCAGTATTTAGATTCGTGAATAGAGAATCGCAGTAATCGAAGTGGGGCATCACTAAAGTTTGGATCAGGTTCTTTTTAAGGCTGAGAGGCAAAACATTGGTTAAGTGTTTGAGGGAATGAATTATGGAATAAGTTTTCTTACATATGTAGGTCACTTGACTTTGAAAATTTAAATTTGAATCTAAATATACCCCTAATCTTTTTACTGTAAAAATTGAAGTAAAAATAAAATGATGTCCCTGTATATCGTAAAAATTTGTAACATTCCCCACTGTCTATGTATAAAGAAAAGAAACACTTCCGCGGGACGATTGCTTCGGAATGGAATCGCTTGTTCCTCCTCTCTTTGCAAAGTGTCCGTGTTGACAAGTCTGCCAGCTCGCATCTGATCCCTTCAGGCAGCATTTGCCACTCACACTTGTTTAATAATTTTATTTTGGAACCTTTTAGCTAAGGCTATTTCCTGTTCATCACTTGCTTATGTAATCCCGTCTATATATCCCTTTCTCCCTTCTTTATTTCCCCCGATACCGTCTTATTTCCTTCAACATTATTCTGCACTTTTCTTTGATCTTGAGGTCTTGTGAAAACTCTATTTCCGCATCCTCTGTCGTCGTCTTCCTCTGTAATATTCACAGCAAAGTTACAGCAGTTCCTTGTAGGATTCAGGTTCAAGTTGAACAACAGTCGTGTACACAGATGTACAGTATTTTGAGAATGATCTTGAGGGATTAATTTGTACGATACACTTAAAATATAATCAAAGGTTGTAGTAAAAAGGCATAAGAGAGGAAAGAAGAATAGGCTGTGAAATAACATATATTTATTTATTACTTTTTATTTATTTATTTATTTATTTATTTATTTATTTATTTATTTAACCTGGTAGAGATAAGGCCATCAGGCTTTCTCTTCCCCTCTACCAGGGGATTACAACTACGATATTAAGAATACAATTACAATTATAATTACAATTAATATCAAATTTACAGATACCATAAAAATCAAAGTACTAAAAGATTAACTGATTAATGAAAGCTAGACAGTAAATTGTAAAAGTTAAGAAGAAGAGAGAAGCATTTCTTTTATTGATTAAGTAAAAATTAAACCTACTCTACGCAGTAAGAAAATGCTTAATAAGCTTGCTTTTGAACGCTACTAAATTCCAACAGTCTCTGATGTCACTGGGTAGGGTATTCCACAAGCGCGAGAGCGAGATTGTGTATGATGATGAATACGATGATGTCTTATGTGTTGGTATGGCTAGTATGCGGCTATTTTGCGTGCGTGTGAAGAGATTATGATATGATGACAGGTAACTGAAACGGGAGGCAAGGTAGGTAGGTGTAGAGGTGTGAAGGACTTGGAAAAGGACAACTAGAGAATGAAAATTTCTACGTTCGTTAAGCCGTAGCCAGTTTAGAGTTTGGAAGGATGGGGTAATGTGGTCAGCGCGACGGACATCGCAGACGAAGCGAACACAAGAATTATGAACACGTTGTAATCTTTGCGACTGGTTGACATTGAGGTCAGTCAGTAGAAAATCACAATAATCGAAGTGGGGCATTACTAGTGTTTCCACTAGTATTTTGTTGAGTGATAGCGGGAGGAATTTTCGAATGCTGTTTAAGGAATGTAGTATGGAAAGCACTTTTTTGGTAATATGGGTTACTTGATTATTCCAGTTTAGATGCGTATCAAAGTAAACTCCAAGGTTTTTAACACAGGAAGCAAAAGGGATTATTGTGTCGTTTAACTCGACTGGAAGAGCAGGAGTAATGTTGCATAATAGACGTTGATGTCCCACTAGGATTGCTTGTGATTTTCTTGCATTGAGAGTCAAACCAAACTTTCTGGCCCATGCAGATATAGATTATACATCTTTCTGAGCTACCAAAATATGTTAGGTTAGGCAACATACTAACTCTTCATACTATCACACAAAGAAGTAAAAATATTTCTTTAAAGAAAAATTTGTACTAAAATAAAAACAGAAAATTTTTTTTTAGTTGGTTATTTAACGACGCTGTATCAACTACTAGGTTATTTAGCGTCGATGAGATTGGTGATAGCGAGATGATATTTGGCGAGATGAGGCCGAGGATTCGTCAGAGATTACCTTGTATTCACACGGTGGCTCAGAAAAATTTAAGGAGATGAAAATAATTATCGGGACATTAGTAAAACGAATGTAAATGAAATCAAGAAAGAATAGCGGAATTTCAAATAATCTCAGTTTTTTTATCAAATTAATGTCATGAAAATGGAAAAATAGGGCAGCGAATAAGAATGAATAGACTTCGAAAATAGCTCGATGAGGGACAGACTATGAAAATAGCTCAAATATTACGAACCACGGCAAGGAAGAAAGTGATTAAAAGGATGAAGAAATTTCTAGACTTCTGACATGAGATGGGAACAGGTCAAAAATTGTCCAAGTCTGTAATAACTACATGATAATTGTAATTAATATTAAGTCCCATAATTTTTCTAGTGTTTATAAATGATCTTGCCCCCGTAATGAAAGATGTAGGTCATCTCATATTATTTGCAGATGACACAAGTATAGTAATTACAGCCAATAACTCCAACACATTCCAATCTTCAACAGAGGAACCTCTCTTCAAAATATGTGACTGGTTCTCATTCAATAAATTGGTATTAAATTGTAACAAAACTAACATAATTCAATTTAAATCCTGTCCAAATTCAACCTCGTAAATTTCTAGCGCAATAATTAACAACAGATCCCTATTAGAAACAAAAACAACCAAATTTCTCGGCTTAAAAGTCGATAATGTGTTAAATTGGAAAAATCATATTAAAGAAATTACCCCCAAACTGAATTCAGCATGTTTTTCTATTAGATCTATGGAAAAGATAGAAAATATCAATACCTTAAAAACAATATACTTTGCATACTTCCACTCGGTAATGAGTTTTGGAATAATATTCTGGGGAAATTCCACAGATAGCAACAGTATATTCCTATTACAAAATAAAAAGTAATTAGAATAATAGTAGGTGCCAAATCTAGGGAATCGTGCAGGACTATTTTTAAAAAACTACAAATAATGCCCATGGCTTGTCAGTATATTTTTAATGAATAATCTACCTCGTATGTAATTATGAAAACTTTGTAAAATTCAACAATTCATAGCATAAATACGCGTCAAAAATGACTTTAATACTCCATCGGCAAGTCTATCGTGCTATCAAAAAGGAGTGCGTTATATGGCAGTAAACATTTTTAATAGCCTCCCTATCGATATAAAAAATGAAACTCTAAACATAAGATTATTTAGGGCCAAATTAAAGAAGTACCTAATTTCTCACGCCTTCTATTCTGTAGGTGAATTCATGACATTCAATAACACTTCATGAAATTGATACTAAAACTTTGTGTTGTACTAGTAGACTATATTGTGAATCTCGTCTGTATATATTTCATCTAGACTGTGACTATAAATTAAGACTTTACAATAGTACTAGCCGTACCCGTGCGCTCCGCTGCACCCGTTAGAAATAAATATAAAGTGATTACATAATTAAAATAGGACATTTGATCCAGGGAACATTCGTGTTTGATAGAAGGATAAATCGTTTAGTAAGTTACTTAATTTAAATTGGTCGAGAGACCACTAATTTGGTGCAATGACAATTCCTTTAACATGTTTCTTAATTGTTATTACGTGCAACCATAGTTTAATGAAGATTGGCATATCATTTAGTTTTAATGTGTATACTTTATATTACTTGCTATATGTTTCCATTGAATTATGGTAATAACTTAATTTTAACCCTTATTTTTTACGTCTTCAGTAAATGGCGCTTGGCCCACTATGGTTCTGAACCCTTCAAATAACTTAGATATTGATATAGCATATATTATAGTGATACATAATTATATTTCTTTCTTTCGATCTCCTATGTACCATTGCCTTGGAATGAATAAATGTGTTTTTCTTCCTAATCAAAAATTTTATATTTTGCACATAGGAGTTATTGCAGGAACAACAACGCTATAATCTGAGGCGGCGGTGAAAATGTATTGCATTGTTATTTTAAAAGTCATATATAATTAGCTTTCGATATTACTTCATACAAACACAGAAACATTCTCTGTAGGCTATGTTTCATAGCTTTCGATTGTTGTTGTCCAAGGCCCCTTATAGACGAAGTCATTTGTTTCCATTTTATTACAGGCCAATAGGTGGCATCGTTATTTTAATTTTAAAACTCATTTATCTCATTAAATATCAGTCCTATCAAAATATTTCTTAGAATAAAACTTATCGGAAATCATTTTTAAAGAAAATTTTGTTATGTAATATTTTTCATGAAAATCAATAATAAGGAAGGTATTGCGATTTATTTAATTCAAGCCCCCTTATAACCCCCCTTTTAAATAAAGTATTTTGAGTGCCATATTGCCTAAAATCTAAGATACAACGAACGTAATTTATATTCCAATTTTAATATAAATCGGTTCAGCCATTATCGCGTGAAAAGGTAACAAACATCCAGACAGACAGACAGACAGACAGACATACAAATAAAAATTTCAAAAAAGCGATTTTCGGTTTCAGGATGGTTAATTATACATGTTAGGACCAATTATTTTAGGAAAAGCGAAAATTACCAGAAAAATTTCGGCTACAGATTTATTATTAGTATAGATTAAGTTTTTTGACTTGTTCCATATTCTAGCTGTGAAGCAATGTCTGAATACCATGGAATGTTAATAATACAATACAATACAATACAATGTTGATGACGATGGTACTTTGTTTCTAATAATTACTAATGTCAGGAGGAGTCCTACGTCCTTTTTGTTGGAAAAGTGTTAGGCGGTCTGGGAACTCGGAAAAGGGTCAATCAAGAATAGTTGGGAAGAGGGAAATAGTAGAGTTGCCGAGATGAGGAAGTTGTATGAAACAAGGAGAAAGAGAGGGCCTGAGAGGCAAAGTTTCGGCGAGTTATGAACAGTTTTGACAGCGGCGGCGGACTTTCAAAAGTGAGCGTGTGGGTGGGGATGGGAGAAAGAAAGAGGATAGATATTTTAGCAAACTGCCAACAAGCCCCACACTTCGACTCTTTGTAAATCTGCCTGACATTGTACTGCAGAATCCATTTCCTCAACTGCAGAAGTTTTCCCCAAAGAGTATTTATCCCGAAATTCCAATGAATACACGCGTTCGGAAATTTTGTAAACATCGTGTGACTATTTTTTTACCAGACAGTACCATAAAGCTGCGCTGCAGATATGAATTTAAGAACTTCCAGCTGTAGTAAGCAAAATGTGGAACTTGCTCAGGTTGAACCTATACAGGGTGGAAGTGAAATAGTCTTGCAGATTTCCAGACCCAATAGCTCATGTTGTACAGGGACATCATTTTATTTTTATTTCAATTATTATTGTACCTGAGTTTTTGAATGTACTTCACTCCCACCCCTTCTACTAATGAAGTTCAACCGTCCTCCGCACAGATCCAAGACCGCAGACACAGTCATAGTAAACAGTACGTTCCAAAAATATATTCGCGTTTTCCTGTGACGAAAGAGCTTTCAATATGGAATCATTTTCGCACAGGTACTGTCGTCCATCTCACTACGTCGCGTCCCGGTTTCCCCCACCAGCTTCTACTCGCCCCTCTGTAAAGGCTGGGCTGTCTTAGCTCTTTTCCGAGAACATTAATTTCTGTTAGGAGTTGGACGTGCATGTAATATTGTACAACTGTTTAAAATAATTTAAATAAAAGGGCCTCGTTAAGTAATTAACTGTCACGTGATTTCCCTCCTTTCTACGACATAACCACTTGGACGGACAGTAGATAGCATGTCGTGTAATGTTATCTTTTCGGATCTGGCAGAAGTGAAGATTGAATTTACAGTACGTAAGGTACTCTTTTATAGAGTAGGTACAGAATTATTTCAACATGAGTTACTGGTACGAAGGACGAAACTGGTAATTGGAATTAGATGCAATAGTCTATAGTGCGATAATATGCACAAAAGAACTGAAGCCTGTATCGAAATGAACGGCCACCATTTTGAAAAATGTGTTTAAATATCCGTATTGTAATTATTTTTCAATTTAACTTTATTGTCTATATTGTACGGTAATGTGCTGTAGACAGTATAATATACACTGCATAATGAATACGTCCACATGGAAAGCTCAGTTAGTAAGTAGAAACACTTCTTGTTAATGCTGTGCTGTATTTTGATTAAACAAAAACCTAATGAAAGTTATCAAACTCAAAATAGCGATATTTCCTAGTTTACGTAAATGGATGAACTACTTTTCTTCCCTCCTATACCTAATAAAGTGATTTGTTTGTATATTACGCCAGTATCATCGAACTCCAGTCGTGGATGGAGGTAGCAAACGGTGTTTCCTGTTGTCAACCGTTAATACAAAGGTACAGCCAGGTTGATATTAAAAATGTTAGTAAAAATATAATGATGTCGCTGTATGTAACAGAAAACTGTATCATCATGTTGCTGGAAAGTTAATTATTTTTTTTTCATAAAGAAATGTTTTCCCCAAACATTTAACAATCTCTTATTCTGTAACTATTGCGAGTAGGATATCGATAGAAAATCCAATAAAGAATAATTTATCCCTCTGGCGTATTTCAATAGATTGCGCTTATTCCGTCGGATCCCGGCCAAATAGTCACTCATCTCGAGTGCACCTCAGCACATGTGTGGACTTCGGTCCTAGGTTCATAGATATCTATGACGTAGTACAGAGGGCGGCAACTAGAGGGAACCCAAGAGTTGGAACTTAAAACTGAGACGATTCTTCCGACGCCGGGGTGGAATCCGGTGTGGCTTAGCGTCAGCACGTAGAGCTGAAAACTCGGGTTCAAATCCCGGCGCCGGAGAGAATTTTTCTCCGTTCCATTACTGTTTCATCGTATGATGACGCAGAATATCTGCATGGAAATGTCATATGTACTTCGGTACATTATTATAATATATTTGTCAGAATGCTTTTTTAAATGTGTTAAATCTATCTTCATTTTGAAAGTACATCTGTACGAATTATACCTTTGTGATTGAAACGTCACAGTTTTATGTTGCCCTATTCTGCCTTTTTTAATATAAATGCCTAATTTACAAAATAAATGAAGAGTTCGCGGGAAAAACGATGAATGTCACAGTTTTCTTAAGGTTGATGTCATTATCTAATTCAATGGATCACTACGAAATTTAATGTTGTTCTTATGAAAAATGGTAAAAAGGAGAATTATCACCACGAATACAGTAATCCTTTTCTTTATTTTCTCAAACAGCTCTACATCTTGCAGTTATAGACTCAATTAGATCATTATGTAATCCTTAACAGAAATGTGACATACATCTTTTTTCCCCGCGAACTCTTCAAATGCTTTTTTGCCTCTATTTGATTATTTATGTATTATTTATTAATTTATTATTAAAAATTGCCTAGAGGTATATTTTAATTTATTTCTATAACCGCTACAATGAAAGTGATTTCACCGAATGTATATTATTGTCTTTCAGTCAGTTCATATTCTCTTTGCAACAATGAGTGCTGCCGTGCAGAAATGTATAACAGTGAGCGTTTTAATTATCGCTTGTGTTTATTTGACAAGGCAACAATGAGTGCGGGTCTGACGTTATTTTTAACGGTTATTTTTCTTTCAGTTTTCATTGTTACGTTGTTGTAGCTAGTAAATATTTCATATCGCAACATATCAGTACAACCAAACACAAAAACCAAGGCTACTGGGAAGAAGATTTCTTTGCTTCCAACAGTAATTGCAACATCGAGTCGAAAATCTCAATTTGTATTCGACTTATGTACAGCTTTTCTTGCTGCTGAAATCCCTCTGTGGAAAATGCAAGGTTGTGATCTAATGCAAGGTTTTTGTAATTGCCTTTTATTGCGTATTTTAGCTATTTATAATGCCTTTTTACCTGCCTATTTCAATGATTCATAATGCCTAAACTTCCGGTCTCTGGTTATTATAATGTTACTGCATGAAGGTTTGCATTTTTATAAGCTAGACAAATTTTGATGCCAACCAATAATCTTACGAAACCCGTGCACAGTACCTAAAGTGGTTATTTTTTGTTTCTAGTATATTTAAACCAGGTGTTCGTTGAATGACAGGAAATATTCAATTAGCGTGAACGTCAGGTGATGATAGCCAGTCTGCACGTCTCATGTTTACAGTATTCCTATTTATAAATCCAGAAGGTTAAGTAGTTTCAAAGCCACCGGCATAGCTCAGTCGGCTGAGGCGCTTGTCTGCCGATCCGGAGTTGCGTTCGGGCGTGGGTTCGATTTCCGTTTGGGCTGATTATCTGCGTGGATTTTTTCCGAGGTTTTCCCCAAACGTAAGGCGACTTATAGCTTATATATGGGGAATCCTCGGCCTCATCTCGCCAAATACCATCTCCCTATCACCAATCTCACGACGATAAATAATCGAGTAGTTGATACAACGTTGTTAAATAACCTTCTAAAATAGTTTCAACTTGTATTATGTCTATATCCGTTGGGAAAAGTACATTATTATTAACATTAGTTTCAATATTATTATTATTATTATTATTATTATTATTATTATTATTATTATTATTATTATTATTATTATACAACTCAATAGATATTTACAACTAGATTCATTACTTTTTGCAGACGATTTAGCTCTGGTGGCATCCTCAAAAGATGAATTACAACGTTCAATTTTTAATTTTAACAAAATTGGAATTAAATATGATAGGAAAATCAATAAAGAAAAAACTAAAATTATGGCCTTCTGCGGGAAATAGCCTGTGCCTAGCAAAATATGTTTAGATTAAACAATATTAGAAAAGTAAATTATTTTACATATCTCGGATACACATTATCTTCTTTCGATGAAGTAGACATTTCACAGAAAATTTCTAAATACACCAAAACAATGGGAATAATTAACACCATTATGAAACCTTCCCTAGTACAAAGGCATACTAGAATTCGCCTTTACAAGACCTTGGCGAGACCTGTGCTTTGTTACGGCAGTGAGGCATGGACATTGAGGAAGAAAGACGAAAGCAGAATAACGGCTAATGAAATGAAATTTATGAGATATACAGCGGGATATACGAAATGGGATCACAAAGGCAATGAAGATGTAATGGAAGAATTACAACTAGAACCTGTAATTAATCACGTAAAACATTATCAGAACAACTGGATAAATCATCTGCATCGCATGCATAGAGATAGAATCCCAAAAGTCATGCTCCACTATCGTCCAAACGGGAAGAGATCTCTCGGTCGTCCAAAGAAGCGCTGGATTGAAAAATCAACTGTGAGATCGTAACAGGCCATTTGGCCTAATGCTTGAAGGGAAGAAGATTACTATTATTATTATTATTATTATTATTATTATTATTATTATTATTATTATTATTATGACTCGGTTAAGAGAGAAGTTTCATATGATATTCTTATTGAATTTGGTATTCCAAAGAAACTAGTTCGATTAATTAAAATGTGTCTCAGTGAAACGTACAGTAGAGTTCGTATAGGTCAGTTTCTGTCAGATGCGTTTCCAATTCACTGTGGGCTAAAGCAAGGAGATGCACTATCACCTTTACTTTTTAACTTTGCTCTAGAATATGCCATTAGGAAAGTCCAGGATTACAGAGAGGGTTTGGAATTGAACGGGTTACATCAGCTGCTTGTCTATGCGGATGACGTGAATATGTTAGGAGAAAATCCACAAACGATTAGGTAAAACACGGGAATTTTACTGGAAGCAAGTAAAGAGATAGGTTTGGAAGTAAATCCCGAAAAGACAAAGTATATGATTATGTCTCGTGACGAGAATATTGTACGAAATGAAAAAATTAAAAAACTGGAAATTTATCTTTTGAAGAGCTGGAGAAGTTCAAATATCTTGGAGCAACAGTAACAAATATAAATGACACTCGGGAGGAAATTAAACACAGAATAAATATGGGAAATGCCTGTTATTATTCGGTTGAGAAACTTTTATCATCTAGTCTGCTGTCGAAAAATCTGAAAGTTACAATTAATAAAACAGTTATATTACCGGTTGTTCTGTATGGTTGTGAAACTTGGACTCTCACTTTGAGAGAGGAACAGAGATTAAGGGTGTTTGAGAATAAGGTGCTTAGGAAAATATTTGGGGCTAAGAGGGATGAAGTTACAGGAGAATGGAGAAAGTTACACAACGCAGAACTGCACGCATTGCATTCTTCACCTGACAAAATTAGGAACATTAAATCCAGACGTTTGAGATGGGCAGGGCATGTAGCACGTATGGGCGAATCCAGAAATGCATATAGAGTGTTAGTTGGGAGGCCGGAGGGAAAAAGACCTTTAGGGAGGCCGAGACGTAGATGGGAAGATAATATTAAAATGGATTTCAGGGAGGTGGGATATGATGATAGAGAATGGATTAATTTCGCTCAGGATAGGGACCAATGGCGGGCTTATGTGAGGGCGGCAATGAACCTGCGGGTTCCTTAAAAGCCAGTAAGTAAGTAAGTATTATTATTAATATTGTTATTATTATTATTATTATTATTATTATTATTATTATTATTATTATTATTATTATTATTATTATTATAAACTTTATGGTATCTGTACTCCTCCTATAATTATATTAGAACTGAGATTGTAAAGAATTTACAGTCATCTTGCTGGCGATAGCGTCGTCTTTTGTTCCGAGGATAAAGAAAGCCGTTGTTATGGCGACGTGTCCCAAATGAAATGTGGTAATGTAGGATTATGGTCATCTGGGACGGGAAATAATATATGTGGGACGTAAGAAGCGGGTTTTAATGCGAAGCCTGGGTCACAAGCAACCGTCTTTCACTACGTCACTTAATTAAGGTTAATGTAGACTCTTGAAACTTGAAGTAGTCTTCACTTGTTTGTTGACGAAGTTTCGCGTTACACCTGCAGGGTACGCAGTTACATGACGACGCAGTAACTGGATGAAGTATGCGTATTCTGCTCTGGGTTTGAAGGATATTATATGTTCAAATGTTACACACTTCGACATTCCTCCATTTTTGTGCCTTCTTTGCACGAATATGGCGCGCGTTGCTACAGAAGATTGTTAATTTCTTGCCTGTTTGTGACTTTGCTCTCATTCTTTGGAATACTGAACATGATTTTAAAGTTTTTACTTAACGTACGAATATTCACTTCATATACAGGGTGTTTCCGGACTAGTGTTACAAACTTTCAGGGATGATGGGGAAGGGCACATGTATCAATTTGAGATAAGGAATCCTGGTCCGGAAATGTTATGTTATGTTTTATTTAACGACGCTCGCAACTGCAGAGGTTATATCAGCGTCGCCGGATGGGCCGGAATTTTGTCCCGCAGGAGTTCTTTTACATGCCAGTAAATCTACTGACATGAGCCTGTCACATTTAAGCACACTTAAATGCCATCGACCTGGCCCGGGATCTAACCCGCAACCTTGGGAATAGAAGGCCAGCGCTATACCAACTTGCCAACCAGGTCGACTGGTCCGGAAATGACTGGGTCGAAAGTTACAAGCAAAAATACTTGTGTGGAAATGAAATAATTTTATTTCTCTGTACACCTTATTTATGTGTATTTATCTGTACATCTCACACATACTGTATTCATCTGACGTTGTTTACGTTGTCTACTTACAGTATTCCATTCAGTGCGCTGTCTGAGGGATGGGGACAGGAAACTACACTAAAGCAATGCAGATAGCGTAATGTGTAACGGACATGGTCGGTCCTGGTATGCACGTCTGTAGACAGCAGTGTATGTGCACAAGTTGCAGTGTCCAGTCGATCAGTCCTAGTGAAATGGAGGAGTACACGAGAGCGGAATAAGCAGACCTGATTTTCGAATACGGATGAGCCAATGGGAACAGTAGACAAGCTCACAGATTGTATCGGGATAAGTACCCACGAAGGAAACATCCGGCCCGTACCATCTTTCCACGACTGTTCCAAAGGTTAAGGGAAGGAGGGCACGTGGTGCGAAATTACAATTCCATTTCCACACAACTATTTTTGCTTATAACTTTCGACTCGGTCATTTCCGGACCAAGGTTCCTTATCTCGAATTGTTACATGTGCCCTTCGCCATCATCTCTGAAAGCTTGTAACACCAGCCTGGAAACACCCTGTATATCTTTTCTTCTTCTGCAGTTAGTTTTCAGTACTTCAATATGTTCTCTATGCTATGTCCCTGTGTAGTTGTTGGTGTTCTACTACGTAAACTATATTCTGATTTGTGTGTTACGTAAAATAATTTATTTGGATAGATCCATGTGTACTATACAGGGTGAACCTAAAGTAATATCATTACTTATTCTTATTCTTTGATATATTTGAAGCTAAAAAGTTAAATAAAATTTTCCTCGTTTTTACTTCTTTTTCGAGATAAAAGTTATTTTATATGAAACATTTCGTAGCGTGCTTTGGGAAAGCCATCGATTTAATTGACAATATGATCAATTAGTTTAAGAGAGCAGTCTGTTGTGATAATAAATAATTGAACTACTCTTTGATATCAGAGTGGTAAAAGTGTTTCCGGAAATATTTCTAAGTGTATTTTTCAGTATCAGAATATAGCAAATAAAATCTATAATGATAAGTTATAGATGAAAATAAAAGGCGCTAATTGCACACATGAATTTCAGAGGAAATATAAAATAGATAGGTCGTTGGTGGGATCATCTATGAACCAGCCTGTGGATGAAACTAGATCACTCTAAAAGAATTCTGCAATACAAATAAGATGTTAAACAAAGTAGGCCTACTGCTAAGCTACGTAAATATTGTCTAAGTGGGTCCAAGGGTATAGTGTATGATGAAAGTAAAAGAATTATTTAATCGATTGATTGATTAATTAATTCAATAAATAATTGGTTAATTAATTGAGTAATGAATTAATGGAGACAAAATTTACCGTAGAAATTAGCTCTCACAGTCAATTTGTGCACCAAAAATCTTGTAGGATGTGGGAGGAATCGAACGTAGGTCCCTCTGATAAGAAATCCTGATTGACCTAATATATTTAGTGATTTACAGCGTGTCTTTATGAGGCAAGAGACTGGGCTCATATCATCAATATGTTGAGTGATGTACGACAAGGATGGACATCTTGTTCTCAAGTCTTTATGTCCTCTCTCAAAAGTTTGCCACCAACTTGTCACATTTCGTGAAGCCATCTCTGACTAGACTTTTGTCTGTAAAATCCCTTCTTGACTGAACAGATGTCCTAACTTATGGTGAATAGTGTCATAGTTCTTCTTCTTCTTCTTCTTCTTCAGCATAAAGGTTCAGACCCTATGGTCTGTTCCATTAAGGAAGGAATCTTTTCCTGTTTATGTTTGGCTACCTCATAGCGACCAGCCTCTTAGTTTAGTGGTTACCAACGCTGGCTCCTAACGAGAAGATTTCGGGTTCGATTTCGGACTCTGCCAAGGGATTTTTTCTTGACTAGGAAATTATTCGTTGGTATGTATGGCCGCATACTCGGATGATCGTTCTCCTCTGTTGAGGCATGTGTACATGAGGGCAGCAATAGTCTAGTGATCTTTTGCTCTCTATGAACTGTCACGCAACGGATATGATGTCTTTCTTGATATTTAAAGAAATGCTGATTGCAGTGATCACACTTTTCTGCTCTTTGATTTACAAATACTGGTTTATGAAGAGAAATATAGTTTAAAATTAATTTTTAATTTCATTAGTAAAGCGGTTAACTAACCTTTATATTAGGCATAATCATTGATTTTTGTTTTAATTACAGGAATTTACATTATTATTATTATTATTATCATTATTATTATTATTATTATTATTATTATTATTATTATTATTGGTTGGATATCTCAAATTTTCTAGGAATGTAAATTTCAATGACGCATAACACCAGTCATTGCCGTTGTATGCATATCACATTGATTCTGCTGCAGTACGATATGCCACATATTGAATATCCTGCTATACTAATCAATTACCTTTCATCCATATTCAACAACAGACTTGGTAGTGACTTTAGTATGTATCTGTTATTGATATCGTTGCATAATTAACCATATTTTATAAACAGCCTATTGAATTTCTTGGGATAGGTCCGTACGATGTTGAAAGATTACTTGAATTTGGCATTTAATATTCAATACATGTTCTGATGTACTTTGATTTGTAATAGCTTACCTATTTTGATATAGTTCTCCATTCGTTACGCTAGCTCTTTCGAAGCTTCATGTATGCATTTCATTTCCCAGCAATAAAGCCAGCTGTTGTACAGCTTATTTAAGCTATGTTGATGCGATGTTTTCTGTAAATTGAAGTTTCCGATCTGTTTGATTAACTTATACAACCTGATTGCGTTCTCAGTCAAGTTACGTTCAACCGAATATTTTCTGCAGAAGACTATTTGCGATTTGGTTATGTATCTGAAGATATTCCTGTTTGTGTAGGTAAATTACATAGCACCATTACATTCTGTCTGAATTTAGATTGTGCAAATATTCTTTTTCTTTTTTTTTTTTACTTGATTATTTAACGACAGTGTATAAACTAATGGGCATCGATTGAATTGGTGATCTCAAGTTGGTATTTGGCGAGATGAGGCCGAGGATTCGTCATAGATTACCTGACATTGGCCTTACTGTTGGAGAAAACCTCAGAAAAAAACTAACCACATAATCAGCCCAAGCGGGAATCGAACCCACGCCCGAGAGCAACCTTGGATCAGGACGCAAACCCGCTACAATATGACCTACGCCGGTGGCAAAAATATTCTAAGCAGGGAAATACTTAAAACTTATATTGTTATTATTTCTCAGTCAAACTGTCGTTTTCAACAAATTCCATCTTCAGTTTTCTTCTCTAATTTTATTATATCATTAACCTTTCAAATAATAGGCCTCTTGTAGCACATTTCTGCTTGCTTCCATTTGTTGTAGGATCGAACCAAACACCTTTCCCCGCGAGACATATTTCACTCATTTTATTTGTGAAGGGGAGTTACATCTTCTTCTTCGTTCTCTTCCTTGGTCTCGGGTTCAATTCACTGATCCCATGTAGCCAGCTAAATTTTCTATTATAAAACTATATTCTCTAGAAGAACTGAAATACCCAAGTTCCGCACCCCCAGGTGACTAACTATCAAAAAAACGTTAATGAATAATAGATGATAAAAGATGATAATGAACACGTCTGCACTTTACAGAGACAGACCGATGACCCGGGAGTTACGCCACTAAGACCAATATGGAAACAACTTGGCAGAGCAGTGTTTGTCTGTAAGATAATTTTTTAAAATTCGAATAGCATTTTTGTAGCTCGACCAGAAGAAGATCCTTATATTGTTACTGGACAAGTCTTAACACTTCTATACTTCCTATATTATATTATCCACCCAATAATAATAAAGTTTTGAGATAATTTAAATAATTAAAGTTAAAAAGCTTTGAAGATAAGCATATGTTTTGAAAGCATCAGAAGGAAGTTAAAATCTTCTATTAACTTTACTTAAATTAATACACCTAAACCAACAACAAGAATAAATATATCCTAACTTTTTTGCGCATTTTTCGTTTATTTACTTATTTATTTATTTACTTATTTACTTATCATTCATTCATTTTTACGTATTTATTTATTTACTTATTTATTTATTTGCTTAATTATTTACTTATTTATTTACTTACTTATTTACTTATTATTTATTTATTTATTCACTCATTAATTCATTTATTCATTCATTTACTTATTTACTTACTTACTTATTTATTTATTTACTTATTTATTTATCTGTTTATTTATCTATTTAGTTCTTTATTTATCTATTTATTTACTTATTTATTTTTCTATTTATTTACTTATTTATCTATCTATTTATTTATTTATTTTGTTTTATTCATTTAATTATTTATTTATTTATTTGCTTAATTATTTACTTATTTATTTACTTACTTATTTACTTATTATTTATTTATTTATTTAGTTAGTTATTTACGTATTCATTCATTAATTCATTTATTTATTTATTTATTTATTCACTCATTCATTTATTCATTCATTCACTTAATTATTTACTTCCTTATTTATTTATTTATTTACTTATTTATTTATCTATTTATTTATTTATCGATTTATTTATCTATTTAATAATTTATTTACTTTGCTTTTATTTATTTAATTATTTATTTATTAATTTATTTACTTATTAATTTATTGCGCTTTCTTTCTCTCCTTTGTCACTTAATGTTGTTCACGTGAATGCACAAAGTCTGTTGTGTCATTTTGACGAATTTTCTTCTATCTTCTCACCTTTAGACATTCACGTTATTCTTATCTCCGAATCTTGGTTACATCCTAATCTTCCTTCCACTCTCGTAAACCTTCCTGGCTATACGCTTTGCCGTAATGACAGAGAGGGCAAGAGAGGCGGAGGGGTGGCTGGTTATATTAGATCCGATTTGCGACCTAAAATTATTCATAATTCTCCAAGCCAGTACTCTGCCAAACCCGAGTTCATGTTCATTGAAATTTGCACCTTATTCACAAAATGTCTAGTGTGTGTCGTATATAAACCCCCACATATATATGACGTAGATGATTTCGAAACCGCCTTACTAAACGTAACGCCGCAATATGAGAACGTTATAATCATGGGTGACTTCAATTCAAACTTACTTGACTCACATTCTAGTACGACTAAAAGACTTCAATCATTCTTTCAGTGCCTTGATATGGTAATCCTACCCCTAGCTCCCACACATCATACGGAAGGTACAGACACATTACTGGACTTGATAATTACTAACAATGCCGACAAAATACTGACGCATGGACAGTTGCCTGCACCAGGACTATCAGGGCATGATATCATTTATCTATCATTTAATCTGCAGTGTCCTAAATCGGCTCCCAGAGTAATTACTTACAGGGATATTAAAAGAGTAGATGATATTGCACTGAAAGAAGACGCTGCACAACTTCCATGGCACATGATCTGGACATTACGAACTGTAGACGAGAAAGTAGACTTATTCAATACGTTAATACTTCAACTTTATGACAAACACGCACCATTAAAGACCAAACGTACCAGAAGAAACCCAGCCCCTTGGATGACGACTGAAATATGTAGCCTGATGTCCGAACGCGACTTAGCTTATAGAAAATACACCCGCAACAAAAACGACGAATATTTTAACTCCTATAAACACCTAAGAAATAGAACGACTCAACTAATAAGAAACGCTAAACTGAAATACTCCTACAAACTTATAGAACCCAACACAACCCCTTCCGAATTATGGAAAAATCTGAAGGTTATTGGACTTGGAAGGGCTAGTGAACAAGCAGACATTCCCATCCCACTTGACCGCTTGAACGAACACTTTGTAAAGGACCCGAGCTTGAACGACACAACGAAGCAAGACACAGTTTTGCCTGACTCAGTTCCCCCAACTCGAGACAAATTCTATTTTACCGACGTCACTCCCATTGACGTAATGAAAGCCATCCGACGCATCAAGACAAAAGCCCAAGGGCCGGACAACATTAGCATAATACTTATACAGAAAATACAAGAGATAGTAATACCTACGATTGCACATATATTCAATAGTTCCTTAATCACTTCAACTTTCCCTAAAATATGGAAGCAAGCTTTCGTTCTTCCTCTTCCAAAAGTCAAAGTTCCCACCGACCCGAACGACTATAGACCAATCAGTATCCTGCCAGCCATTTCAAAAGCACTGGAAAGAATCGTACACAGACAAATTACTAACTACATGAACGAACACAAACTATTCGACGAGTATCAGTCAGGTTTCAGAGCTGGACACAACACAAGCACTGCTCTACTTAAAGTGACCGAAGACATTCGTGAAGCAATCGACTCTAATAAAGTAACAATACTAACACTTCTTGACCTTAGCAAAGCTTTCAACTCTGTAAATTTTGACCTGCTCACCCATAAATTGAGAACTATGTATTTGTCAGAGACTGCTGTGAATTGGTTCGAATCCTACTTACGGGAAAGACAACAATGTGTTGTATCCGGGAATCGAAACTCCTCCTGGCTTGACATAACATCAGGTATACCACAGGGGTCGGTACTCGGACCATTGTTGTTCACAATATATGTCAATGATATTACATCTCTTGTAAGGCATTGTAACTATCACTTGTATGCTGACGACCTTCAATGCTACATCTCTTCCCGCTTAGACCGAGTAAATGACGCTATAGATAAATTGAACGAAGACATTGACTCGATTGTGACATGGACAAAGAAACTCCGTCTTAAAATCAATCCTGGAAAGACACAAGCAATTATATTAGGACACAAACGGCAAACCGACGCTGTAAAACACCTCGACATTTCCCCTGTTAAAGTAAGTACAGTGCATATCCCTTTCAGTTCTTCAGTAAAAAATCTTGGCATTCACATGGATAATAATCTCAACTGGGACATGCAAATCACAGAAACCTGCAGAAAAGTATATTCTATTATCCATGTGCTAAAAAGGATAAATGTTCATCTCCCCTCTTGCTTAAAAAAGTCCCTTGTGCAGACACTTGCATTTCCCTATTTCGACTATGCGGACATTTTACTGACTGACCTCTCCAGCGACAACAAAATGAAACTTCAACGTGCTCATAATTTGTGTGTACGTTTTGTAAGCAATGTTCGTAAATATGATCATATTACCCCATCCCTGGAAGCAATAGGTTGGCTTAAACTAGATAAGAAAAGAAATTTACATTCACTTCTCTTTCTCTTCGAAATCTTGAACTCTTCTATTCCTTCGTACCTGTCGTCTCGCTTCACTTACCTTTCTTCCCACCATAATCTGAACACACGCTCTCGTCATGAAACAATACTAACAATACCATCCCATCGCACCTCCTCATACTCATCTTCTTTCACAATAGCCCTGCCAAGACTCTGGAATTCGCTACCTGCTAGCATCAGGGACTGTCGAAATAAAATTGAATTCAAACGAAGACTTACTAGGCACTTGGTCAGTAATTGATTACTTGTAAATAATTTCTTTAATCTATCACAAAATATTTCAATATTCAGTAATTTCATCACTATACAATTTTGTTATTCTAGATTTAATTTGTAATTCAGTAAATATAAAATATTCTTTGTTTCTCTATGATAAATTATCTAGCTTTAATTATTCAGGTAATCTTTTCGTACTTTGATTTTATTGTAATTGTAATTGTAAATTTAATACTAATTGTAATATTATTTGTAATTGTAATTGTAAATTTAATACTAATTGTAATTTTATTGTTGATATTGTAGTTGGAATCTCCTGGTAGAGGGGCAGAGAAGGCCTGACGGCCTTATCTCTACCAGGTTAAATAAATAAATACTACTAAATACTACTACTATTTATCTATTTATTCATTTTATTTATTTATTTACTTATTTATTTATTTACATTATTTGTTTATTTATTTATTTGCTTTATTTATTTATTTATTTACTTTATTTGTTTATTTATTTATTTACTTTATTTGTTTATTTATTTATTTATTTACTTTATTTGTTTATTTATTTATTTGTTCATTTATTTATTTATTTGTTTATTTATTTATTTATTTACTTTATTTGTTTGTTTATTTATTTACCTTATTTGTTTATTTATTTATTTATTTGTTTATTTATTTATTTATTTACTTTATTTGTTTATTTATTTACTTTATTTGTTTATTTATTTATTTATTTACTTTCTTTGTTTATTTATTTACTTTCTTTGTTTATTTATTTATTTATTTACTTATTTATTTATTTATTTACTTTGTTTGTTTATTTATGTATTTACTTTATTTATTTATTTATTTATTTATTTATTTATTTATTTATTTATTCACTTTATTTGTTTATTTATTTATTTATTTATTTATTTATTTATTTATTTGTTTGTTTGTTTGTTTGTTTATTTATTTTTTGTTTATTTGTTTGTTTGTTTATTTGTTTGTTTATTTGTTTGTTTATTTATTTGTTTATTTATTTGTTTATTTATTTATTTATTTATTCATTTATTCATTTATTTATTTATTCCTTTATTTACTTATTCATTTATTTATTTATTCATTTATTTATTTATTCATTTATTTATGTATTCATTTATTTATTTATTCATTTATTTATTTATTCATTTATTTATGTATTTATTTATGTATTTATTTATTTATTTATGTATTTGTTTATGTATTTGTTTATGTGTTTATTTGTTTGTTTGTTTATTTAATCTGGCGGAGTTAAAGCCATCAGGCCTCCTCTACCACACCACCAGAATACAAATAGACATATAGAATAAAGAAATGCAGAGAAAAGAAAGAAATAAAAAAATAGTCCTAAAAAATTGTACATAAAAATATAAAAAGACAAATCCAAAAAGAATGAGAGAAATAATGAAAATATGATACACAAACTAATACGAAGATAAGATCACAAGGGGTACAAAAGGTACTATTACAGTATATTGTTTACCTAATATATTAGTGATTAAGAAAAATGATTAAATATCTAGAAGTAAGTAGCTGATTGTGCAGATGTAAAGTGGAACAAAACGGTAACAATTTCGAAACATTTGCAATGAGTTAGAATACTCAGTTCACTGCATGGCACTCTACGCAGTAAGAAAATACTTAATGAGTTTGTTTTTTAACACAGTTAAATTCCGGCAGTCTCTGATGTCACTGGGTATTAATATCAGTATTTTTATTTTAAAATATAAGTTACGAAAAATATTAAAAAGTCACTTTTCAAGCACAACATAATTTTTAGCCTTTTACAGAAGTTTATGGCTCGTTTAGGCGTGTCAGACTCTATAGAAGTTCAATTGAGGGATCCTGTGTACATGAAACGTAGATATATCTAAATAACGTAGTCTTGGACGTAGCAAACAAAATAGTACGGAACTAAAAAGCTGTTCCCTAGCTATGAATGACCGGAATTGAAGCGAAAGACTTTGTATTAAATGGAGATCGTAACAAGTGAAATTTTTTCTAGAAAAATATATTAGAATATTGTCCAAAAAATTCCCGTCTAATACCATTACCAAAAATGAGATTTCTACAAATCTTACTACTGAAATTTAAGCTCTCCACAGAATGTTGTCTTTAAGGGCATATGTACACGACCACAAATATTATCAGAAAATATAGGCTCTAAATTTATAAACTTTTATAAGAAAATGAACTCACAATTAGACAAGAATTACAAAGTACCACAACAAGACTTATTACAATTTAAATATCTGATAAACGTATAAAAAAGGTTACTAATAATATTTTTCAAACCAGTTTTATCAACAGTAATCTCACTAGACGTTTTGATTTGTCTAGAGAAAATCAAAACTCGAGTGGGATTTAATTGACTATTACACGATTAGAACAAAGTATATAAAGATTAGAAGTAACGAAGTACTCCAATACAATAAAATATTATTTGACTTACGAAAATACAACTGTCTTCAAATGTATTATTGTACCATTTCAACATTACAAATATTACGCTAGATGCATGCCAGATGGCAGTAGTGAGCAATGCCTTCTCGTCGAGAAGTTCTCTCTCGATCTATTATACACGATGGCAATGTTACTAGTCAAGAAGGCTTTGTTGATTCAGTTTCATTTTTATTAAAATGCAACATTCCACTTCAATTATCCGAATCCCAGTAATCAACGTCACTTGACAGATGATATTCAATAAATCTTAATATTAAACAATCTCTGGTACGTGACTATCCATAATATCATATAGCAGAAGCTATAACATAACCTAACTAATATACACAAGTGTTAGAAAAGTGTTAATTGACGACGATGACATAAAAAATAAACATGAATAATTTTAAAAGGAATAATTATTGAATGTACAATTTTAAAATTTGAATGTGGTCGGTGGTTCAATTGATGTTATATTGGACGTGTGCGTAATAGAAGTTGAACTCGTTGATTTAGGCCTACATGGTGTATTCAACTTATTCAGAATTTCCGAATGAATAATTTTAAAAGGAATAATTATTGAATGTACAATTTTCAAATTTGAATGTGGTTGGTGGTTCAATTTATGTTATATTGGACGTGTGCGTAATACAAGTGGAACTCGTTGATTTAGGCCTACATGGTGTATTAACTTATTCAGGATTTCCGAATGGTGCTCTTCATTTATTTGTAAATCGGATTTCAGAAGATGCATAGGTATGATCAGTGATTTTCATTAATTCTTGTTCTTGAATGCCAATGCGAGTCATATTTGAAACTGCTGTGCATCGACTGGAGTGGTTTGTAATTTTATATATATTTTTTTTGACGTCCAGACCAGCGCAGTTTCAAATGTTGGCAAACAAAGAAACAAATGCTAGGGACGCGATAAAATTAAACAAATTCCTAGGGACGCGATAAAATTAAACAAATTGCTAGGGACGCGATAAAATTGTGCGATAAGCAGCCATGATTGGTTGAAATACGTCCTTTCGTACCGTTTTATGGGTCAAAAGTAGTATGACGTAGTAAGAGTGTAATAGTCAAATAAACATACAATATATATATATATATATATATATATATATATATATATATATGTGTGTGTGTGTGTGTGTATATATATATAACACAGTTGTGTGAACACTTTACAAGGATGATAATTAAGATGGGTAAAATTCAGACATGTTTCGGAGGGTGCCTGTCCATCTTCAGTGACATTACCACGACGCTGGTACAGGTGTTCGACCGCGATGTAACTTGGCTTAAAGGAGACTCAAGTGTTCATACAACTGTGTTATTTATATATATATAGTATGTTTATTATCTAACCCATGAACAGTGTTTTAATTGGCCTTACATGTTTTAGTTTTATCAAAGTATGAAAAAACAAAAAAATTGTGCAGTTACATCATTTGGTAACCTTAACATTGTTATAGTCTTTCTGAAATCTTTAATTTTTTTCCTGCAAGTAATAAACAGCTATTTCTGAAAAGAAGACTACTCTCAAACATGTATGGTTCTTTATTTTAATACAATTAATTTTTTATTTGTCCCATATAAAATATATTAAAATTTACATAATGTTTTGTGACCTAATTTATCTATTTTCAAAGAAATGGGCATTATAGTAGTCTACCTTTTGCATAAATTCATGTTAAATCAGTGCACAAAATTTCAAAATTATATTTATAATGGTTGTGGAGTTATGAAATAATATGTGTGAAAATTTTCAATTTTTGGAAAATTGAATTCAAAGTAAAAAGCGAATACTGAAAATGATAGTAACCTTCTTTATACAATAGAATAAGTGTATAAATACCTGGAACAAGGAGCCGCTAAAATCGGGTTGCAGATTAATGCAAGTAAAACCAAACGGATGACACAAATAAGAAATACACAGAATATATACAACCCTCCTAATCTGACGATAAACATGTTTGAAGAAACAGAGAAGTTTAAATATCTTGGAACAGTAATGACAAGTAACAATAACGAATTAATTGAAGTAAAGAGTCGAATCACTGCAGGCAATAAGGCCTATTTCGCATTAAGCGCAATTTTGAAATCTAACTGTGTGCACAAGGAAACAAAACTTAAAACATACAAAACAATTATTAGAAGTATTCTCTGTTATGCAAGCGAAACTTGGACATTATCTAAGGAGACAGAAGCTAAACTAGGTATATTTGAACGCAAAATACTCAGAAGAACTTTTGGACCGGTGCAAGAAAATATGCAGTGGAGAATACGTTATAATAACGAGCTATATAAATTATATAGAAGTTTCGATATTGTTACTTTCATCAAATTAAGGAGGCTTGAATGGACCGGACATGTCTATCGGATGGAAGGGAACAGAATACAAAAGAAGATCTTAGAAGGGAAAATACATGGTAAAAGACCAATTGGAAGACCCAAAAATAGATGGATAGATGCAGTAACGATTGATTCTCAGGACTATCTAGGAACAACTGCCTGGAGGAGATTAGCACAAGACAGGGACAGTTGGAGGAAGAAAATTGAGGAGGCTAAGGCTCGACTTTGGGCTGTGATGCCATCGTAGTAGTAGTAGGAGGAGTTATGAAATAATATGTGTGAAAGTTTTCAAATTTTGTAAAATTTAATTTAAGGGAACCAGGTAGTGATTAGGGGTGAAAAATCCGATTTTTTGTTTTGTGTTTTAAAATAAAGTACAGAACTGCTCTTTAAAACAATATAAATAGTGTTGGGGGTGTTTCTGCAGATAAGCCTTTTAAATGACCTCTTTAAATTTGGCAGTGCATGTAAGTCATACATTCTTCTTCTGTTTTTTTTTAATTTTTTTAATTGGGTTATTTTACGACGCTGTATCAACATCTTAGGTTATTTAGCGTCTGAATGATATGAAGGTGATAATGCCAGTGAAATGAGTCCGGGGTTCAGCACTGAAAGTTACCTAGCAAACTCTTCTTTTGTTTTAAACACAGTTTTCGATAAGTTGATATTTTTCAAACATAAGTGCATTTTTCTCTGAAATTACATGAAATTTTTACACCATTTTCTGCAGCCTTTGTTCTACATAGTAGACCTACCGGTTTAAGAATATCACATACACAACACGAGAAAAAAAATATATGCATTGAAAAAATTGTAAACAAAGTTCAATATTTTTTCTGTTTCACTAGGGGTGAAATATTTAACTAAATTTTGCTTCGGAATTTACAATACACATTACTAAGGATAACTTAAAAAAATACAAGGTATATGAGTGAAGAAAGTAGCAAGTAATGTGCACCTGAAGAATGAGGTGCACTTAGCAAAGTGGAAAAACAGCTTATCAGTTAGGGCCTTTCTTTTGCACTTGGATACAAAACTAATTAGTTGTCTTTTATACCACTGAATTCAGAATGATTGATTGTATAAGCCTGGAAATTTTTATTCCATTCTGAGCACTACAAGCCTAGAAATATTCAACTAAACTTTTGTATTGAAATTTTTTTATCGCTCAGTATCACTACCCAGTTTCCTTAAAGTAAAAAGTGAACTCTTAAAAATATTATCAGTGACCTTTTTTTACACTTTTATCTGATATTTAATTTCTAATAAGTCTTGTTGTGGTACCTTGTAATTTTTGTCCAATTGTGAGTTCATTTCCTTATAAAATTTTAAAAACTTAGAGCCTGCATATGCTGATAATAATTGTGGTCGTTCACGTACATATACCCTTAAATATATCGCTCGCGATTCTGCAGTACACATTTAATAAATCCGATAACTTTACCTACTTGTTTCAACTGTCACGGTTTTTCCTCTCATTGCAGTTATTACACCTAAAAGGTCTCCTGCTTCCCTTGCTCCTACAAACTGCTTACTGTTACGCCATGGAAACAGCTTGCATCTAACTCTGGGACTGAGTAGCTAGAAAGCGATTTCCTTCCACGTCAAACAAACTTTCGCAGATTTTTCTCTTTGCCTCTCTCTTCTCCTCTCTCTGTCTCTCTGCACAAGTGTCAAAAAAGAACTAAAAAGCAGTGGAAAGAGTCAGAGATATATTCTCAGCTGGTTTCAACAGGAAAACCGTTTATCGTAACTGATCAATTACTTTTACTTGGTACTGAAATTAAGTCTATACCAGACCCTCACAAACATTTCTATTCTCAAACGTAGTGTTCATTCCAATTTTTTTTTTCTGGGTGGGTGAAAGCGGAAATAATAATAATAAAGTGATTGAGTGCGGGTGAGGGAAAAAGAAAATTGTTTGTACACAATTTGAAATGTTGACTAAGTTCTCGAACGTTTCACATTTAACAAGCAGATGTCACATTGAGTCAATACTGAACCATGCGTCACGCGTAGTCTTATACCAGGCCTGCGTCTGCATTCACAAGCAAAGGTAATGAGTAGTTTTAATGGTAATACTTAACATAAGGAGATTTAGGAACTAGCGTCGTATGATAATGGAGCAAGAGAGAATTAAAATGCCACGGTAAAGCAAAGTATTTCAAGAAAATCACACATGAAGGAACTTCTATACGGATTAAATCAAGCAAAACAGAATATACATAAGTAAATGCAAATAAAACTTTTAATATGTGACCTGGATGTACAAATTCTACATTTCTTAAGCAATGCACTTCATTTTTTATCATATAGCAATGGTATTTAATAAAACAGATCCTAGAATTTTGAGGTTAGTACATTTATGAGGTCCCGAGAAAAAAAAATATTTTGTGAATTTTTTATGCGCTCGATGGCAAAAGGTCCTTACGGTACATTTCTAAAAATTTTGTAACGAACTTGCAAATTTGATAGCTAGAAACTTCATATTTACTTTGCAATGACATTAAGTATTTCTTTAGAAAAAAATAGTAAATCATTATTTTATTTGATTTTTTAGTTTAAATATATACAATATACTCTAAGGACATAAATACTTCAATGGTTTTTCTTTTTTTAAACTCCAACTGATAAGTTTTATTTGGTGTTGTCTTTAGGAGCATTTTTGAAAATTTCAAACTAATTGCTTGAAAATTGCACCAGAAGGAACAATTTGAATATTGGCATGTGCAGGAAAAAGTGAGTCGGGGAAAATCAATTTTAATATTGGAGACATTATTTTCACCTTTAAAACTGGTCTGATCTATACTGCTAATACTCTCTTAGAAAGCCTTTTTCTATTTGTAGTACTAGTATCATTTATTACACTCGACATGTTGAAGAAATATGTACAAATAGCCTACTTACTGTACTAACTAACCTATACTCATCACTGTAACAGAAGGTCCTTGCGGTACAATTTAAAAAAATTTTGAAACAAACTTGCAGATTTGATATCTAAACATTTCACATAAACAAAATCATCACTTACTTTGCATTAACATTCAGTATTACCTTAGAAAAAGATAGAACATCATTATTTTATTCGACTTTTTTTAGTTTAAATACATAAAATATATTCTAAGGAAGTCAGCCTTGGTAGCGTAGTTAGTACAGCGCTGGTCTTCTATGCTCGAGGTTGCGGGTTGATCCCGGCCCAGGGCGATGGCATTTAAGTGTGTTTAAACCTCTGCAGTTGCGAGCGTCGTTAAATGAACAATAATTTAATTTTAATTTATTCTAAGGACATAAAGGCTTCAATAGTTTTTTTTTAACTTCAAGTGATAAGTTTTATTTGTCGTTGTCGTTAGGAGCATTGTTGAAAATTACAAAGTAATTGCTTGAAAATTGCACCAGAAGGTACAATTTGAATATTGGCATGTCCAGGGGAAAGTAAGTCAAGAAAAATCAATTTTAATATTGGAGACATTATTTTTATATTTAAAACTGGTCTGCTACATATGTAGGTTCTTCTGCTGAACTCAGATACCTTTTTCTTGCTGCTAATTCCCTATCAGAAGACCTTTTTCTATTTGTAGCATGTCTAGCATCATTTATTCTACTCGAAATGTTGAAGAAATAATATGTATAAATAACCTACTTACTGTACTAACTAATCTATACTCAACACTATTACCTACATCTACACAGTAATTACTGTACTAACTAATCTATACTCAACACTATTACCTACATCTACACAGTAATTACTGTACTAACTAATCTATACTCAACACTATTACCTACATCTACACAGTAATTACTGTACTAACTAATCTATACTCAACACTATTACCTACATCTACACAGTAATTACTGTACTAACTAATCTATGCTCAACACTATTACCTACATCTACACAGTAATTACTGTACTAACTAATCTATACTCAACACTGTTACCTACATCTACACAGTAATTACTGTACTAACTAATCTATACTCAACACTGTTACCTACATCTACACAGTAATTACTGTACTAACTAATCTATACTCAACACTATTACCTACATCTACACAGTAATTACTGTACTAACTAATCTATACTCAACACTATTACCTACATCTACACAGTAATTACTGTACTAACTAATCTATACTCAACACTATTACCTACATCTACACAGTAATTACTGTACTAACTAATCTATACTCAACACTATTACCTACATCTACACAGTAATTACTGTACTAACTAATCTATACTCAACACTGTTACCTACATCTACACAGTAATTACTGTACTAACTAATCTATACTCAACACTATTACCTACATCTACACAGTAATTACTGTACTAACTAATCTATATTCAACACTGTTACCTACATCTACACAGTAATTACTGTACTAACTAATCTATACTCAACACTGTTACCTACATCTACACAGTAATTACTGTACTAACTAATCTATACTCAACACTGTTACCTACATCTACACAGTAATTACTGTACTAACTAATCTATACTCAACACTGTTACCTACATCTACACAGTAATTACTGTACTAACTAATCTATACTCAACACTGTTACCTACATCTACACAGTAATTACTATACTAACTAATCTATACTGAACACTGTTACCTACATCTACACAGTAATTACTGTACTAACTAATCTATACTGAACACTGTTACCTACATCTACACAGTAATTACTGTACTAACTAATCTATACTCAATACTGTTACCTACATCTACACAGTAATTACTATACTAACTAATCTATACTGAACACTGTTACCTACATCTACACAGTAATTACTGTACTAACTAATCTATACTCAATACTGTTACCTACATCTACACAGTAATTACTGTACTAACTAATCTATACTCAACACTGTTACCTACATCTACACAGTAATTACTGTACTAACTAATCTATACTCAACACTGTTACCTACATCTACACAGTAATTACTGTACTAACTAATCTATACTCAACACTGTTACCTACATCTACACAGTAATTACTGTACTAACTAATCTATACTCAATACTGTTACCTACATCTACACAGTAATTACTGTACTAACTAATCTATACTCAATACTGTTACCTACATCTACACAGTAATTACTGTACTAACTAATCTATACTCAGCACTGTTACCTACATCTACACAGTAATTACTGTACTAACTAATCTATACTCAACACTGTTACCTACATCTACACAGTAATTACTGTACTAACTAATCTATACTCAACACTGTTACCTACATCTACACAGTAATTACTGTACTAACTAATCTATACTCAACACTGTTACCTACATCTACACAGTAATTACTTAACTGCTGTGGCTATAAATGTGTTTTCATTTTATAAAATAGTAAATATATACTTTAAATATAAAACTAGACACTATTTACACACTGAATAATTTCGAGGGAAAAATTGTTCCGGAGCCGGGTATCGAACCCGGGACCTTTGGTTTGACGTACGTTTGGTACGTCAAACCAAAGGTCCCGGGTTCGATACCCGGCTCCGGAACAATTTTTCCCTCGAAATTATTCAAATCAACTTTACAGGGAGTTATACCTGAAAATCTTGATTTGTGTATTTACACACTATTCACACATAACACTGAACAGAATACAAGAAATACGACTCAAAATCAATGAAAACGGTGCCATTTACTTCTTTCCTATTGTTTATGGCACGTTTCCCTCTAACATAACTCTGTTCTACTAAATTCTCCATAATTCAGACTGGATTATCCCGTAATTAGTCTGAATTGGCGAGGTTGTGCTATAAAAACTTTTTTAACACCCGTCGGTAATAGTAATATGCGGTACAAGAGCGGTATGTTGAAGTTTTCATGTTCGAGGAAAAGTTTGAAAAAGCGAAACGTAGTTGAGCTTTTTTAATTTCCGAGAATTGAAAGAAAACATATCGCTCGTGTATCATATATTATTTTGTGCGAAGATCGTTTATTACATACCTGAAAGAGAAATTTCTAATTAGTTGCAATGAAATCTCCATCTTGGTTTCTGTTCAATGACGGCAAATTTGCAAAACAAAAATATCTATCTTCAACATTGTTGCTTTAAAATGTTTTCTGTGTTTACTATACTCCAGCAGGCCGTGATATACGTTTGTCTTTTTTTCCCCAGTCTATGATGAGTCTGGAATCTTGTTGATTTTTTCACGGCTTTCTTAATGTTACTTGCATCACGAATGCAGTAACTTTTTTGTGGAGTTGCAGACTTTACTTAATTTTTGTAAATATTTAAAAACAATAATTAACAGTGCAATTTAGGTGAAATTGCAGTGGTAAGTTTCCAATTTATAATTATTACTATATTGAACGTCTCTAAAAATAATATGTTAAAAGCATAAAGCAGTAAAATGAATGTCGCGCTTAAGCGGTAAGAAGAGGGAAATTGTTATGTGTGTTAGGTTGGGAATGCTGAATGTGGAATTTTAGACATACCGCGGATTGGTTTTGTGCGGAAACCAAGCAAATACGCACGATCTCGCACAAAATATATTTTCGATGGTGTGATTTCTTGGATGTATTAGAAGATCTTGCTTAATTACGTAGGTTGTCATGGAAGTATGAAATTACAGCCTACGTGTTCAGCATGTCTCGATGTATCACTGATTATGAAGATAGACAGCTCTTTGATTATTAGGGCACTCCCTATTTATTAATGCCATTCTCATTAGCTCCTCGCCCATGCATACTGAACTCTGAATTAGAATCGTGCAGCAGCAATGCCTGTAATGTTCTGCACCTTGTCCTAATTATTTTTGTTGCTAATATAATGGGGTACATTAATTTTATGTGGGTTAGCTTGGGAGTGGCGAGAACTAAAGATTGAAGAGTTGTTTTTGTACGTCATTTTTCGGAAAGAAAGTTTATCGTCAACACGTTATCTTTGTGATCACAGCACGTATTACTACTAAAGGTAATCCACTTTGCGATCTCAATGTAGACCTATATCATTCCGTGTATTAGCAATATTTCTTAGAAACAAAGGTCGATATTAGAGCTATTCTTTATTGTTTTACCCTACATCGAGACGACTATTTGTCCATACAACATAGGACGGTTTGTTGATAACTTATTTTGAGATGACGATGATTATTATTATACTTACTGGCTTTTAAGGAACCCGGAGGTTCATTGCCGCCCTCACATAAGCCCGCCATTGGTCCCTATCCTGAGGAAGATTAATCCATTCTCTATCATCATATCCCACCTCCCTCAAATCCATTTTAATATTATCCTCCCATCTACGTCTCGGCCTCCCGAATAGTCTTTTTCCCTCCGACCTCCCAACCAACACTCTATATGCATTTCTGGATTCGCCCATACGTGCTACATGCCCTGCCCATCTCAAACGTCTGGATTTAATGTTCCTAATTATGTCAGGTGAAGAATACAATGCGTTCAGTTCTGTGTTATGTAACTTTCTCCATTCTCCTGTAACTTCATCCCTCTTAGCCCCAAATATTTCCCTAAGCACCTCATTCTCAAACACCCTTAACCTATGCTCCTCTCTCAAAGTGAGACTCCAATTTTCACAACCATAAAGAACAACCGGTAATTAACTGTTTTATAAATTTTAACTTTCAGATTTTTTGACAGCAGATTATTATTATTATCATTATTATTATTATTATTATTATTATTATTATCGTCATCAACATCATCATTATGCCGGCCTGGTGGAGAAACTTGCTTCGGGCTGAATGATCCTGCGTTCAACTCTGGGTGGTGACAGAATTTTTGTAGTTGCCAAAATTACAGAACATAGGCGAGGTCATTCACTCCCGGGTTTTCGGCGTTGAACTTCGTCTTTCTCCTCACTATGTATGGGAGATATCTTGGAAAATGACTGTCATAATCTCATCATCATCATCATCATCATCATCATCATCATCGTTCCAAAATAAATTATCATCAGAATGTGAAGGAATATCAAAGTTGTTCAATCATCCACTTCCTACTTTAGAAAATGAAGAAAGATATGTACATTGGATCGCATATAAAACTTTAACGATGAGCCTCTAATAATCTAGATCAGTTATAGTTGATAATGGTGCTCAAGAAGACACAGATGTTCTTAATGTTGACTACTATTAAAAAGAGAAGGCGAAATACAAAGGTTTAAATCCTTAAAGGGAGGAGTTATACAATTGACGTGCAAAAATTTAGTGAAATTCGTTTTTTTACAGCTCAGCTACTATAAAAGCTAAATGGTCAAAACTTTTCATGCTTAATATACATATATCACACTTTATAAAACACTATTCAGAATATTGAAATACATAATAATTGCCTGTAAAACTAAAATCAAAATTGTATAATGCTTTTGCAACCGTAAAGAATTTACATAATAAAATATACAATTAATTTAATATCAGTATCTGTTAACATATCCAAAGAAATAACATTGAACCCTTTCTCGGTCTTTGTCAACCTGACAGTAAGTAGGTGTTACAATATAATGATTATTTCTGGTACAATATTTATGAAGCTGGGATTGAGAAGCATGACTATTTAAAATAATATTAGTTTGGAATAAACGGGCATAAATGTATTGATTAATTACAGTAAGAATATTAATGTAATGCTTTTTCTGCAAAATTAGAACAGTATTAACATTAGCACCTTTACTCCAATAATAATAATAATAATAATAATAATAATAATAATAATAATAATGGTTTATTTAACCTGGTAGAGTTAAAGCTATAGGGCCTTCTCTAACACTCAACCAGGAGTAAAACTGCGTCACAAAAACACTACAATTTTACACACAAAACTGAATAAGATAATAATAATAATGTAATGTAAACAACAAGTTAGTAGAAATCAGACATAATATATATATAGAAAGAAAGGGACAAGCATAATAAAATGTGAACAGCAGGTCAAAATAAATGAGACATACGAAGTATAAAAAATAATGCAATTATTGATAATACTAAAATAATAATACTTACTTACTTACAAATGGCTTTTAAGGAACCCGAAGGTTCATTGCCGCCCTCACATAAGCCCGCCATCGGTCCCTATCCTGTGCAAGATTAAGCCAGTCTCTATAATCATACCCCACCTCCCTCAAATCCATTTTAATATTATCCTCCCATCTACGTCTCGGCCTCCCTAAAGGTCTTCTTCCCTCCGGTCTCCCAACCAACACTCTATATGCACTTCTGGATTCGCCCATACGTGCTACATGCCCTGCCCATCTCAAACGTCTGGATTTCAAGTTCCTAATTATGTCAGGTGAAGAATACAATGCGTGCAGTTCTGTATTGTGTAACTTTCTCCATTCTCCTGTAACTTCATCCCGCTTAGCCCCAAATATTTTCCTAAGCACCTTATTCTCAAACACCCTTAACCTATGTTCCTCTCTCAGAGTGAGAGTCCAAAAAGATATTTGAATTTTTCCACCTCTTCGAAGGATAAATCTCCAAAAATAATAATAATAATAATAATAATAATAATAATAATAATAATAATAATAATAATAGTAATAAAATAGTGAAGTACAAAGCATACAATGAATACAATATTTTTAGGTACACACAGTAAGGAAAATTATGATTATATGTAGCTCAAGTTATCACATGATAGATATACCATTATCGAGAAATATGGTGACCGAAAAACAGATAAAATAAAATAAGTATCACTTGAATATAAAAAAATGTAGTGAATACGTGGAAACATGCAATACAACACTTGTCATAATAGTAAGTTAGTTTGGCAACTCGTCATAAGATAATTTTCTAACTTGGATTTGAAAGATTTCAATGTTCGGCAGCCCTTGACTTCAGGCGGCAGAGAGTTCCAGTGACGAGAGGTAGCAACTGTGAAAGATGAGGAATACAGAGATGATGTGTGGAGTGGAATTTCTAGCGTGTTATCACGTTGTGATCGAGTATTAATATTATGATAGCGAGAGAGAGTATGAAAACGGGTGAATAAATAAAATGAATGCCATAATGAAATGCGTAATAAGCCTGTTTCAAATAAATATTAGGTAGAAGAGCTTTTAGTTCATACAAGAGATAAAGTACACAGGATAACCTTTTACACACAAAGTCAATGTGACCCGACCAAGTAAACTTTGAGTCTAATGTAATACCAAGAAGTTTAACTTCTGAAATCATTTCATCAGGAACATGATTTAATGAAAATATTATCCGCTAAGTTTTAGTTCTATTAAGTTTCAACCCCTTAGCTCCAAACCAACCAGCACCATCACATAAATAGGAATCCATTAACAAAAACAGATGATTTATGTCATACGTAGTAGTCAAAAAGGAAGTGTCATCAACAAAAAAGGACTGTGTCACAATTTATATTAAAACATGGATCATTTATCATAATCAGTAACAGCAGAGGACTCATAACAGGTACGTACTGCTAGTTCACAATAGCCCTGCCAAGACTTTGGAATTCGCTACCTGATAGCATCAGGGACTGTCGAAATAAAATTGAATTCAAACGAAAACTTACTAGGCACTTGGTCAGTAATTGATTTCTTGTAAATAGTTTCTTTAATCTGTCACAAAATATTTCAATATTCAGTAATTTCATCACTATACAATTTTGTTATTCTAGATTTAATTTTTAATTCAGTAAATATAAAATATTCTTTATTTCTCTATGATAAATTATCTAGCTTTAATTATACAGGTAATCTTTTCGTACTTCGATTTAATTGTAATTGTAATTGTAAATTTAATACTAATTGTAATTTTATTATTCATATTGTAGTTGGAATCTCCTGGTAGAGGGGCAGAGAAGGCCTGACGGCCTTATCTCTACCAGGTTAAATAAATACTAATACTAATACTAATAAATACTAATACTACATACAGTCACGAAGCTCAATACTTAGGGAATATGCATCCATAGATAGTTGCTAACCACTAAGATCGCTACTATCGCCTCATCACAGATAATGCGTACTAGTTTGTGATTGCCGATTTTAAGGCGGTTCTGAAATGTTATTGGCCAATATCGCAAATTCATCCTGTACGCTTTTTCTTTTATTTTAGTAGGTTATTTTACGACGCTTTATCAACAGCTTAGGTTATTTAGCGTCTGAATGAGGTGAAGGTGATAATGCCAGTGAAATGAGTCCGGGGTCCGGCACCGAAAGTTACCCAGCATTTGCTCCTATTGGGTTGAGGGAAAACCCCGGAAAAAACCTCAACCAGGTAACTTGCCCCGACCGGGAATCCAACCCGGGCCACCTGGTTTCGCGGCCAGACGCGCTGACCGTTACTCCACAGGTGTGGACTCCTGTACGTTGAATAGTCATAAAATGATGAATTGAGAAACAAAAAGTGGGAAAATAAGGAATGGGTAAAGAAATTCAAGGAAAGAGAATGAATATCCTAATTAATTGAGACGGAGATACAAAATAAAGGAGAAATCATGTTAAGAAATTAGAAAAAAACTGTGATGTAAGAAAGAAAAATCTAATGAAAAAATATAAAAGAATCAATAAAGAAAAGAAAAATATAGGTTCAAACAGCGAAAGAGATCAGATTAATAAGAGAAGAAACCTTGATCGGGTTTCGATCCGAAGAACGTTGCTTCTATGCAGCTTGAAAGTCGTTTTGACTTTTGCGTACACTAAGGCCTTCTTAATACTTGTAGCACATAGGCTATATACAGAGATGATATTACAAACATGGTCATTACGTCTTCAGAGAATGTCCCTTCACCTTTTGGAGTTCATTCGTAAAATATGACGTAGCTAAATACCTTTGTTTTTATTCTTCTTCCCCGTAAATAACATTCTTTTCTTGTGAAAGTTAGCGCAAAGCTGAATACATACTTCATGTTTGTAACCTCTCTGAGGTTGGAAAGAGAAAGGAGGAAAGCGAAGCTGGCTTTTAAGTTACCGTCTCGATAAATCGTACGTGTTTTGTTCTGTTTATCTCACAAGTATACAATGCGATTTATGACTCGTCTTTGTTTCGCCTTATGCAGTAGGTTACCAAGGAATGTGTCTTGGTTTCTTTCTTTATAAGAGATGGTAAGCACGCCAGGGCCGGGCCCAAGGAACAGACGCTATCTGCGGGCTGGAAAATTGCTTCGTTCCTATTTTATTCCTTCCATTTATTTTTGATAGCCATCATATGGGGTCTATCTCCCAATGAGTTAGAATGATCTACTTTCGAGGTCATAAAACGAATTTCAATATCAGATAGGAGAAAATGTCTTCCATTCTGATGATCTTATTTAAATAATATTGAAAATAAAAATGGTTAACATGCAAATACAGAGTGATTTATATAGAACTGACACATTTCTTTCATTAATTGTTTCAAAACTAATTGTGCTAGTGACAACTTATTATACCTAAAATGTAGAGGAATTTTGGAAGATTATTTACCTCTATAGCAAATGTTGAAAATGTCCTCCATCCTGCATAAGGCACAACTCAACACGTCGTTCCATGTTACTGGCCACTCGTTGTAGGAGTCTATTGTCAATAGCTTGAATCTCCTGTGTGATGTTGTGCTTCAGATCGTCCAATGTCTGGGAACGTGTGGCGTAAACCCTGTCTTTTAAGTAACCCCATAGAAAGAAGTCCGGCGTTGTCAAATCCGGAGATCTCGGTGGCCACAGGTTCCTGGAAATTATTCGATCGTCAAAGAAACTTGCAATTAGTTCCATGGATTCATTTTATGTCTGGCATGTAGCGCCATCTTGCTGAAAATATCCTTGACTCAGCTCTACAGCGTCCAGTTGCTCAACAATCTCAAAGACAAACGTCTTAGTGATTTTTTGGGTGACTGCTCCAGTCGTGCTCTTACGTCAACAACAACCGTGGGAAGCCTAGATGAACGATGCTTGCCCTTTCCACTCACCAGAGATCCAGTTGTGTCCAATTTGTTTACCAGTCCCAGTATTGTGTTTCTTTTGGGAGGATTGCGAACACCAAATTCTCTCTGGTATGCCCTTTGAGTAGCTGTAATTGAATTCGTAATCCAGTATTGCTTCACAAGGAAGAGTCGTTGATTTAATGTGTACTGCATTTTCACGTTGACACAAAATGTCGAAAACAGCTGCCAACAATAGGAATAAAACATAAACATCTGCGCATCTAGTGCTGCCAACAATAGGAATAAAACATAAACATCTGCGCATCTAGTGACAAGGAATCGAAACTCCAGAACATTCTGCTTAATTTGGTGCTAAAATTGGGTCAGTGCTGCCAACAATAGGAATAAAACATAAACATCTGCGCATCTAGTGACAAGGAATCGAAACTCCAGAACATCCTGTTTAATTTGGTGCTAAAATTGGGTCATTGAATGAATTTCCAACGGAATAATTAAAGAAAGAAATGTGTCAGTTCTATATAAATCACTCTGTATAAATAAGGCAGTTTTACTATCCAATGCAACACTGTAATCAGTAACAGCGTTTAACCACAACAGGCCGTTCTACCCCCAATGGAAATGTTCACATTGTTTCTCCAATGCCTAGTTGTTCCTCTTGTTTATCCCTACAAATATTCTGTGATTAGTTTATTTAGATTTGGTGTAATCGGATGGGAAGGAGCAACAAAATTTACACTTACTCCGCTTACTATATTCATTCAAAAGCGGATAACTGAAGTTTGCTTAAACAAGTCGATTGATTAAGCAACAAATTTGTTCTATTCCGATTTTAATGTTTTCCAAATTGAACAAATATATAATAGTAATATAGGTTACAAGAGCGGTATGTTGACGTTTTCATGTTCGAGGAAAAGATTGAAAAAGCGAAACGTAGTTGAGCTTTTCTAATATCCGAGAACATGAAAACAAACATACCGCTCGTGTATCGTACATTATTTTGTGCGAAGATCGTTTATTACATACCTGAAAGACGAATTTCTAATTAGTTGCAATGAAATCTCCATGTTGGTTTCTGTTTAATGACGGCAACTTCGGAAAACCAAAATATCTTCCTTCAACATTGTTGCTATAAAATGTTTTCTGTGTTTACTATACTCCAGCAGGCCGTGATATACGTCTCTCTTTTTTCCCCCAGTCTATAAATGCGAACTTAAAACAAACGGTAAGGTTATGTAATGATTTATTTTTCATTTTAATATTTCAACAATATTATTTATATAACATATTGCTGTAATAACATCGACATCTGGAATCTTGTTGATTTTTTCACGGCTTCCTTAATGTTACTTGTATCAGGAATGCAATAAGTTTTGTGGAGTAGTAGACTTTACTTAATTTTTGCAAATATTTAAAAACAATAATTAACATTGTAATTTAGGTGAAATTGCAGTGGTAAGTTTCCAATTTATAATTATTACTATGTTAAACGTCTCTAAAAATAATATGTTAAAAGCCTAAAGCAGTAAAATGAATGTCGCGCTTAAGCGGTAAGAAGAGGGAAATTGTTATGTGTGTTACGTTGGGAATACTGAATGTGGTATTTCACACTTACCGCGTATTGGTTCTGTGCGGAAAACAAGCAAATACGCACGATCCCGCACAAATGTACATTATTAAAATATTATCATAAAACTCGTCTGATGTATAAAGAAGAACAACTCATGTTTATCCTACCAGAAGAAATTTAACACGTCCTTTCGTACCGATTTTAGGTCAAAAGTATTATGACGTAGTAAAAGTGTAATAGTCATCACAATTACTCCGATTTACTTACTTATGCCTCTTAAGGAACCCAGAGGTTCATTTCCGCCATCACATAAAGCCCTCCATCGGTCCCCATACTCTATATAACAATAATTTCGGTACCTATAAGAACTTGTTTATATATAATTTGAGTAGTACGTTAATTTCTATGTCTGTTTGAACAGAAGGGGCAGATAAATAGCCACCTGCATGTATGTACTCTGTAGTCAATGAAGTGTTAAACTTCCAGAATGAAGGGATGGATAAGCTAAAGGTCCTACGGTTGGAATTTTAGCTCCGGAGATACTGCAAAAATAACAGAAGAAGTCCTCCCTAACGGTCACAAGATATCGCAAGCTGATTCTCGAACACTATGGAGGTTCATATCCTACAAGGAATGTAACATTTTGCCTTCCATTCTTTATAGACGCTACATCTTAGAAATTCTTCAAACTAATACAATAATTTCTCTTCACTCCAGTCACCACTATGGTAATAATAATAATAATAACAATTATTATTATTATTATTATTATTATTATTATTATTATTATTATTATTATTATTATAGAATATGCCATTAGGAAAGTTCAGATTAACAGGCAGGGTTTGGAATTGAACGGGTTACATCAGCTTCTTGTCTATGCAGATGACGTGAATATGTTAGGAGGAAATCCACAAACGATTAGGGAAAACACGGGAATTTTACTTGAAGCAAGTAAAGCGATCGGTTTGGAAGTAAATCCCGAAAAGACGAAGTATATGATCATGTCTCGTGACCAGAATATTGTATGAAATGGAAATATAAAAATTGGAGATTTATCCCTCGAAGAGGTGGAAAAATTCAAATATCTTGGAGCAACAGTAACAAATATAAATGACACTCGAGAGGAAATTAAACGCAGAATAAATATGGGAAATGCGTGTTATTATTCGGTTGAGAAGCTCTTATCATCCAGTCTGCTGTCCAAAAATCTGAAAGTTAGAATTTATAAAACAGTTATATTACCGGTTCTTCTGTATGGTTGTGAAACTTGGACTCTCACTCTGAGAGAGGAACATAGGTTAAGGGTGTTTGAGAATAAGGTGCTTAGGAAAATATTTGGGGCTAAGCGGGATGAAGTTACAGGGGAATGGAGAAAGTTACACAACACAGAACTGCACGCATTGTATTCTTCACCTGACATAATTAGGAACTTAAAATCCAGACGTTTGAGATGGGCAGGGCATGTAGCACGTATGGGCGAATCCAGAAATGCATATAGATTGTTAGTTGGGAGACCGGAGGGAAAAAGACCTTTAGGGAGGCCGAGACGTAGATGGGAGGATAATATTAAAATGGATTTGAGGGAGGTGGGGTGTGATGATAGAGACTGGATTAATCTTGCACAGGATAGGGACCGATGGCGGGCTTATGTGAGGGCGGCAATGAACCTTCTGGTTCTTTAAAAGCCATTTGTAAGTAAGTAAGTATTATTATTATTATTATTATTATTATTATTATTATTATTATTATTATTAATATTATTATTATCATCGATGTCCTCTAGGTTTATACTGCATCATAATTTTTGGGATTCTTGAATTTTCCATTCTTCTTACATGATCTAGCCAATTGAATTTGTATCTGCTGATTTTTTCTTCTACTGACTCTACTTCTAATTGTTCTAAAATATCTTCAGTCCTTTTTCGGTCTAAAAGAGTATATCCTGCTGTCCTCCTAAAAAATTTCATTTCCGTTGCTTTGATTCTGTTCATGTCTTTTTTCTTTAATGACCAAAACTCGCTTCCGTATAAAAGGGAGGGTAATGCTAGTGTATTATATATTTTTATTCTTGTAGATTTTTGTACTAATTTAGCTTTTAATGTATTGTTTATTATTCCTAGATTTTGTGTAAATTTGGTAATTTTCTTGTTCACAGCTTTTTCATTTTGATAAGATATATAATATGTAGATGAAATTATCGGGGATCATCAATGTGGTTTTAGGCGTAACAGATCAATTATTGACCTGATATTTTGTATTCGACAGATAATGGAGAAAAAATGGGAGTATAAGGGTACAGTGCATCAGTTATTCATAGATTTCAAAAAGGCATATGACTCGGTTAATAGAGACGTTTTATATGATATTCTTATGGAATTTGGTATTCCCAAGAAACTAGTTCGATTAATTAAAATGTGTCTCAGTGAAACGTACAGCAGAGTTCGTATAGGTCAGTTTCTGTCAGATGCGTTTCCAATTCACTGCGGGCTAAAGCAAGGAGATGCTCTATCACCTTTACTTTTTAACTTTGCTCTAGAATATGCCATTAGGAACGTTCAGGATAACAGGCAGGGTTTGGAATTGAACGGGTTACATCAGCTGCTTGTCTATGCGGATGACGTTAATATGTTAGGAGAAAATCCACAAACGATTAGGGAAAACATGGAAATTTTACTTGAAGCAAGTAAAGAGATAGGTTTGGAAGTAAATCCCGAAAAGACAAAGTATATGATTATGTCTCGTGACGAGAATATTGTACGAAATGGAAATATAAAAATTGGAAATTTATCTTTTGAAGAGGTAGAGAAATTCAAATATCTGGGAGCAACAGTAACAAATATAAATGATACTCGGGAAGAAATTAAACACATAATAAATATGGGAAATGCCTGTTATTATTCGGTTGAGAAGCTTTTATCGTCCAGTCTGCTGTCAAAAAATCTGAAAGTTAGAATTTATAAAACAGTTATATTACCGGTTGTTCTTTATTGTTGTGAAACTTGGACTCTCACTTTGAGAGAGGAACATAGGTTAAGGGTATTTGAGAATAAGTTGCTTAGGAAAATATTTGGGGCTAAGAGGGATGAAGTTACAGGAGAATGGAGGAAGTTACGCAACGCAGAACTGCACGCATTGTATTCATCACCTGACATAATTAGGAACTTAAAATCCAGACGTTTGAGATGGGCAGAGCATGTAGCACGTATGGGCGAATCCAGAAATGCATATAGAGTGTTAGTTGGGAGGCCGGAGGCAAAAAGACCTTTAGGGAGGCCGAGACGTAGATGGGAAGATAATATTAAAATGGATTTGAGGGAGGTGAGATATGATGATAGAGACTGGATTAATCTAGCTCAGGATAGGGACCAATGGCGGGCCTATGTGAGGGCGGCAATGAATTTTCCGGGTTCCTTAAAAGCCAGTAAGTAAGTAAGTATATATGAAATAATAGATGACATTAAGATATATGGATCATATGCGAAGACTAAGAGGAAGGCAGAAAATAGGAAAGACTGAAGAATGCTGGGTTTGCAGTGAAGGTCTGGCATTGGGCATAACACTATAAATGAATGAATACCTAGAAATTCACTAGCACTTTCAGTGTCCACCAGAGTCGCGGAGAAAAGCAACGAATGTGGCATACGTGCTCTTCCAGGTTGCGTTGGGCACGGGGGCAGATGTGGTCTCCATGGTGGCGAGCGAGTCTTGCGGTAAGATGGCACGCTGAGCTGGCTGCGGAATGTTCAGGCGCAACCAACAGGGAGTTAATGTAAATGGAGTGCCATGTGTACAGGCCCGCCGCGCCGCATCATGTGCGAACACCGGCCCGGCTTCGGCCCTCGGCTGGGTGCACCTCGCAGTGTTATTGTTCCCATTGTTACGTCAACACCGAGACACGGGCAGCGCGTATCCTGTTATCCAGCTCCCCCCCTCTCCCCTTTGATCTCCCTCCCCTATGAGTCATTACTGAGTAATGCCACGGGGATTACAAGTGAAATAATTATTACTTACACTAAGAGTGTGATTTTTTGCATTTCTTTACAGTCCATGATCTGCTATCTTTTTGTGTAGAAATATTCACATTTTCAGTTTCACCCACACATTAATACAGAGAGTCTGAGACGAACACTACCTTAAATAGTAATATGCGTTACAAGAGCGGTATGTTGACGTTTTCATATTCGAGGAAAAGATTGAAAAAGCGAAACGTAGTTGAGCTTTTTTAATTTCCGAGAACATGAAAACAAACATACCGCTCGTGTATCGTACATTATTTTGTGCGAAGATCGTTTATTACATATCGGAAAGACGAATTTCTAATTAGTTGCAATGAAATCTCCATCTTGGTTTCTGTTTAATGACGCCAACTTCGGAACACCAAAATATCTTTCTTCAACATTGTTGCTGTAAAATGTTTTCTGTGTTTACTATACTCCAGCAGACCGTGATACACCTCTGTCTTTTTTTTTCCCCCGGTCTATAAATACGAACTATACGTCTGTCTCCCCCCCCAGTCTATAAATGCGAACTTAAAACAAACGGTAAGGTTATGTAATGATTTATTTTTCATTTTAATATTTTAACAATATTATTTATATAACATATTGCAGTAATAATATCGGCATCTGGAATCTTGTTGATTTTTTCACGGCTTCCTTAATGTTACTTGTATCAGGAATGCAATAAGTATCGTGGAGTAGTAGACTTTACTTAATTTTTGCAAATATTTAAAAACAATAATTAACAGTGCAATTTAGGTGAAATTGCAGTGGTAAGTTTCCAATTTATAATTATTACTATATTGAACGTCTTTAAAAATAATATGTTAAAAGCCTAAAGCAGTAAAATGAATGTCGCGCTTAAGCGGTAAGAAGAGGGAAACTGTTATATGTGTTACGTTGGGAATACTGAATGTGGTATTTCACACTTACCGCGTATTGGTTTTGTGCGGAAACCAAGCAAATACGCACGATCTCGCACAAAAGAGTTTTGTAAATCGACAACCAACAAATGCCGTTTACTGCAAAAACAGAGTAAATCTCGAAGTATTTATCTATAAATCTTCACATATTTGTGACCTGTCCAAGGCTTTTGACTGTGTATTTCATGAAACTATTTCTTCCAAACTTTACTTCCACGGAGTCAAGGCAAAGAACTGGATTTAATTGGATCTTATCTAAATAATCTTACTCAAATTACATAAATGATTGATTAAATGGCAAACTTACTAGTGTTAATTATATAAGCACGTGTGGCTTACAGCTGTTTTGGTGTATACTGTACACCATCATCAGAGCCTACTAGATCTCGGTGTCATCTCGTCATCGCTTCCTGTTTGTAGGGGTGCGTTTGCGTGTTGAAAAGTGGAGTCAAATAGTGTGTGTTCTGAAATTTGACTACCTTTTTTCCCTTACTTAATATCGTCCATCTTAATATCTCTTCCTCCCTTCATTGAATATATTCTATTCTACTAATTAAGTATATTTATTCTTCACTAGACCCTTCATTCTACTATCCCAATTTCAATTCTCTGTTTATTGATTTCTGTAACCACTTATTTCATAACCCACTCACCTATTCTCTACTCGCCTTAATAAAAATTTATGAATTAACTGAACTTATGCACAATTGCTACTTATAAGAGCATTCCACGTTAAGAAAAAATCATTGGTTTATATGGGGCTTGCCTAATATATCGTATAAGCTATGTATTGTAGTAGATAGGCGTTCCTATGGTAACTGATCATTTGATGGAATAGCCCCATACGTTCAATGCTTTTTTCTTAACGTGGAATCACAGTTTAGTATATACAGTTGCGAAGCTCAATACTTACTAAATATGCAAACATAGACAGTTGAAATATGCATCCATAGATAGTTGCTAGCCACCAGGATCGCTACTATCGCCTCATCACAGACTCTTGCCCTAGCAGACGATAAAATGTATTGTACTTTTGATATCGTGTTCTTTTGAAAAATTAACACCTTCCTTCCACTATTGAAATAGAAATACATAGGTTTATATATTATTTTCATAAAGTATATATTATATTTTATAAACTCACCTTCCTGGATCTTTCGGAAGAAGGATAACTCTGACCTCTTTTTCTTAGAATTTATAGTGCAACAAACGTCTCCTTGTCCCATATTATTACTCAAATTATTGTATTTTGGCCATTTACAATTATTACAACCGATAACGAACATTTCACAGTTTGCACAACTTTTCACAGCAATGCGAAATACGGCACAGTCAATGCCTTTTCGATCTAGACCAGGCCGTAATGTTTGTTCGGGTTTTCTATTTCAGTGTATGTAGCTCAGTGAAATATATTATAACTTTATTGCTTATCATTGCTAAGCTTTATTTAGTGTAATGTGTCCATAAGTTCCCTTTACTTCTTGTTGCATAATATGTCGCAGAAATAATTACAAAACTGTGTTATTTTAATGTGAAGAGAATTTTACATGTTAACATAATCTTTTCGCATCAACATTATAAGTTTAGAATGGAAGCTATTTTGAGGTTTAATAAAGAAGAATTTATATTGTGATTTTAATATAGCACATCTACCTTCCTTGATAAAGACAGAAAATTTATCATACCACTCTTATGCAATTAGTGTACGTACGATTGTTACTTCGTCTCTTAGGTAGTAGATAAATACAATAATTCAATACTCAATTGTAGCATTAAAATACAGACAAATTGAATATGCGAAGTATCATACATGACATTATGCTTAATTATAATGTATAATTGCGAATTTAGGAATATAAGATATAGTAAACATAACCTATAGGCCTAATATTTGCATATGAATGGCAGGGCATTAGAGACCACTAAAATTAGACAGAAAGGGGCAACTGGTACAGTAAACATAACCTATAATTTCAACATATCTAAATATTCGTGCGGTGCAACTGAAAATTATTGAATCGTGCATAAATGAATGTACAATAATTTCGCAATATTTAATCGAAATAAAGGCAGGTAGGTCTATTATACATACGAACAACGTAATTTTCACACCAAAAATAATATTACACCTTAACTCGCAAGGTATTATGTCTGAAGTGTCTTCTAATCATTGTTTTAAATTTGATTAATGCAATTACACTACATTTTACAGAAATATATGTTACATTTTATGGATTCCAATTAATTTATATGGTTGAAACGCCGCCCTTCGTGATCGGGTTAAGCGAGTCACATGGTCTGCCTTACCGCCTGTATTAGATCATGATGCCAGTGACACAGTCTATTGTTCCTAGTACACACAGCGCTCCAAGCGGCTAGCAACTAACGCGAGAAATGCAAAAAATCACCCCAAGCTTCGCGACTGTATATACTAGACAGTGGTGAAATCCTCTAGTCCACCGAAGATTGTACAGTGTTATTAAGACCACCAAAAGATGGCGGTGGTTACCACGGCTCTCTCATAAAAAGAGTGCAATGTGCCAATCGTTTTTATTTATTTGTCGTGTTAATAGTGAAGTTATGGCGAAAGGATTATTGATTATACAGTATACCGTGGTGTTTTATACAAACAAGAAGTTCAGTGTAGGTAAACCTTATAGACAACATAATACGCAGGTTATGTAGGGCTATGAATTACAGAGAAACATAATGTATTACCTCTAGATGATGCAGCTGGTTTGCTTTAAACTTTTCAAATCCTAAACTTAAAAATCAAGAAAATGGGGGAAATATCATTAAAGTCGCGACGCTGTTATTCCCGGCGTGACTCCTCCTCTTTGTTTACGTCTTAGGAAGTGAAGGCTCTATAAAGTCTAGGTAGTTAGTATCGTTCGCCATTTTTGTTCTTTCGTTGCCGAGCTACCATACGAGGAATCTATTTGCCACAGCGCTAAACAATATCATGTCGTAGCTCCTATGATAATAAATCTAACGCACTGTAATTCAGCAAATAATTGAGCGGCAAATAACGTCTTCTTGTGCTTTCTGCGAACGCCAACGAAAGAGCCAAAATGGCGGGCGATTATATTAAGTATTTATCGAGCCTTAAGAAATGAATAACGTCTTCATAAGCGAATCACAAGACGCACACGTTTAAATGTAGCCGACCTGCAACGCGATTTGCTGCCGGAAATTAGAGCGACGGGACTATAAATTAGTACGTTTTTATTTATAGCATGAAAATGAAGAATAAAATGCAGTGAACTGACACCCGAATAGAAAATAACTTTATTTTATAAGTTATATCGTCGCTAAAAAGACGAAGTGGCGTAAGCGACAAATGTGTAATTTTACAGGAGAGCAGTTGAAAGAAAAGTGTATTTATATGCGGACCTACAACTCAAAGTAATAAATTGACACGTCAAAGATAATACATTGATTCAGTTCGTTTATTGTTTCTCTTAATAAGGACTAATGGCAAACTCTAAAATTTTGATACCTTATAGGCCAAGAAGGCCTTAATTGGAGATACGTCTGTTCGAAAGATTTCACTCATAATAGGAATGCACTTACGACATACACATGACTGATCGTATAATACTAATTTATGCTATTGCTTTGAGTTGTATTATTCTTTATTTATTTTTTGACTAATTTTATTTATTTTTTATTTTTATTATACATTATAATTATTTGAAAGTCTAGAAAATAAAGAGGATTATAAACTTATTTTAATAAAGCAAAATCAAGAATTTTTTGTAATTACATAAAATTAATGAATAATGTATTTATTTGTTTACAAACAATTTTAAGAAAAACAAACAAGTATTGAAAATGTTCATGGGTTAATAATAATAATTGTACCCTAGAATTAATGTGGGAGTTCCTTGTAGAAGTTTTATAAACAACATCTCATTACTGGTGTTGACCCTTTGCATAGCTGCTGCAAATCGTTGTACTTCTCAACCGAAATCTTTGGAGAGGTTACATTAAGAAGAGGCAGAGGAAGCTTCAAAATTTCAGAAATATTCCGTGATTTCAGAGATAGCTGCTCATAATGTTCGTCCAAATGACTGGTTTTTACAAAAACGCAGTTAGGGTCATCTTTGGTCACTCTGACTTCTCTGACTGTAGTCCAATCAATCTGTTTCTTTTTGTGCCAATTTCATACTCTAGACAGCTTAATAATGTTGAAATAGTTTGTTTGCTCGAATTTATAAATAAATGTTCATCACGTGGCAATCCATGGATTATAGGGAGCCTAGCAATACACTGCACACATAGACGTAACGACCAATTTTAAAAATGGTAATACCTAACAAAAAGACGTAAGCGACTTGCGAGTCGTATACGCCAGTTCGTCTGAAAAAGAATGAAAGAGCAATGGCGTTTACGGCGATAACACGATGTCCACTGCCAAGTAACCATTAGAGATGGATGTACGCCAGTCCGTCAGAATATAGATATGGTCCAACGAAGTGTGCTGGCGAAGTATCTCCAAATTTTTGGTTTTGGCGCTTACGTCACTTCGTCAGATAAGCGACGATATGACCAAGATTATTCAACACTATCAACATTTCTATTGGATTTCTTTACTGTCATACCAGTACAACTATGTCAACATAGAGCGTATGATAATCATAATGAAAGTCGGCGATATTCAGTGCCAAGTGGTGAGGGTGGTTTTCTTCCAGTTTGCAAAACCACTTTAATGGAAGTAGGCTATTTGCAAAAATTAACAGATCTGTGGATAATAAATGGTTCATAGTACCTACGAAATGTTTATGGGACTTAACACTTTTCATAAATTGTTAAGTTTGTTTGTCTCTCATTGTGTTACTTTTAGTAGTGTCATCAAACTATTGATAAAGATTGGTGAAAAGTTGTTGTAAGTACTAACAATTCAGTTCTAAAAAATATATCCTTAAAATTGTTCAAGAGCGAAAGTTATTAAGTAATGAAATACTGTTTATAAATTTGGCACTTTGCAACTTTCTACTGTATCAAATTAGTAACGTTGTTAGCGATGGTGTGAATATACTTAATAGGATGAAAAAGTAAAAAGAAAAAATTGAAATAGTGCGTCCCTGAAACTGCAGAAATAGAAAGACCACAAACATATTGGTTACCTATAGGTTTTTTTATTTTTTTTATTATTATCCAATTTAATAAACCCTATTTCGCCCTGAGGTATATTAGGGTTATAGTTGGCATCAAAATACATATTTTATAACCAATAAACAATAGTAAAGTTATAATATAAAATAGTGGTCACAGTTACATTCACATGAATTATGTAGAAAAATGCACCTTAATGAAAAGTGAGTCCCGTTAAAGATTAATGAGATGTTTGAGGAATAATCAATGTAAAACATGTACAAGAATGTCTAACCGTTTCAGAGTAAATACACGACCTAAAAAGATAATCAATAGTAGATTAATAAAACAAAGTTTGACTTCCACTTTCAAATTAATACTTAATTCATTAACAATGGAACAGTTAAGAGTAATAAAGGGATATTACAAGCAATGATTTACGGTTACAAGTTACATACGTGATTCAGGAACAATTACAATAATTAAAATAATAACACAAGTAATGACTTATAACTAACGAACAACGAAATTCTTGAAGGGCAATATATAATAGTACGGGCAATACAAAAGATTTAAAAACAAATGTAAACAGTAAAAGAATAGTAGAAAAATTGACTTATAATTACAACTTAAACACATTCTTTTTAAAGCAATACGTAACAACAAAGAGATACTAATAACAATACATTGACTGTAGTTACAGATTAAACACATTATTTTAAAAACAAACACGCAAAGGATCAATAGATATTTTCAGGCATTGTATACATGGACCATGACTTTAATTCACATCTTCTTGACGTTACTTCGTAGGTATATATTATTTTGTGTTTCAATCTATTTCAATTTGTTATTTTTCACTGTAACAACAAAATATTTTTCATAAAGCCTCAAGGCATTTCTCTATATTTATTGTATCATGGTACTCGTTGTCAATGGCAACCTGTAATGGTTATAGGATTGTCCAGTCTTTTGCCGTGAAAGATACGAGCTTCAGTTGTTACTGAACACTTTAAACTATACATTTACCAAACCGTTAACAAATATACTTACTAACTCTAAATCATATAAGTATTTCATGTCCTTCTTGAATAGAGTATTCGTGAAACTGTAAATGTTAAATTATTCCGGAAAAAAAATCGTATTATTTCTAATCAACTATAATGAAACTGCAAGTCTTCAATTTCGCATACTACAATATTGTACTATTGGTTTTAATTTTTATTTTAATTATGCATTTGATTTCTAATTTTGAGCCATTTCTTGTAATACCTGATTATTGCCAATTGTTGTTACTAAATAATGTATTTAGTTCGTAAGCCATTTCTTAGTATAGCTATTTATTGCTTCTAAAATAACATGTTTAATAGCTATTATATATATATATATATATATATATATATTTCTTCCTATAACCATTAGATATAAATATAGAGACATGCCTTGAGGCTTTATGAAACGATCCATTCTTTCATTAAGGTGCATTCTTGTACATAATTCATGTGAATTGTAACCTTGACCACAATTTTGTATTATAATTGTATTATTGTTTATTGCTTATAAAATATGTATTTTGATACCAACTGTAACCCTAATATACCTCAGGGTGAAATAGGGTTTATTAAATTGGATAATAAAAAAATGGTTATAGGAAGAAATAAATATAAATAAAAATAAAATAGCTATTAAATACATTATTTTAGAAGCAATAAATTGGTAACAAACAAGACTGGAGACTGGGAATCGGAATCCGAGTTAGTGTCGGAGATTCTGAGTGAAAGTAAAAACAAAATGCGGCTATAGCCTGGCGAACCACTCTGCATATCGTCTCACTACATGAACTCTCTTTGAGAAATAGATGTTATTACTTATCTGAATGTCGGCCATCATCAGGTTCCACTTAATATTCGTTTCATTTCCAAAACAGGTGTACAAGCAGAGACTGGCTGTGAGGAATTACATAAACAGGTTAGACTAAAATATTCATAGGTGTAGAAACGGCAGAATGAGCATTGCCTCGCATTACACAGCGCATACAGCATTAGCACCCACACCTGCTCGTTGCTCCTGTTTCTTAGGCAACCAACAATAATCTCCCTGGGACTCTGTACAGCTGGCGTCTCCTCAGTAATGACTGTAATTTAATGACCCCGCTCACTGCTTATCTTATTAAACGGCAACATGCTCACGTGCCCTTATCAGCACCACTAATTACGAGCCAGACGTCCTTTAGTGCCACTTACGGTGCTGAACACTCTGTGCGACAATAAACAATTTCAGACCCTTCCTATTTCTGTAGCCCGTGCTTGAGTAGGTTCACGATATCTCCTGTAAACAACTGATACTTCATTGCGTCTGTATGTCTGTAGGATGACGCCACCAACCTGTTGACTTAACCTAAAAACTCAGACAGTTGACATTCTGCACCGAAGGTCACGGGAACACGATCTGGGGAAAATCCTTGTGACGTAAGCATTTCTACTAGTGATGGGTAGAATCGAATAATTTGTTTTGGGATAATATTAAGAATCGAGTAATCAGTTCTAAAATAATATTAAGAATCGAGTAATCAGTTCTATGATTATATTAAGAATCGAATAATCTGTTCTAAAATAATATTAAGAATCGAGTAATCTGTTCTCAAATAATGTTAAGAATAGAATAATCTGTTCTCAAATAATATTAAGAATCGAATAATCTGTTCTCAAATAATGTTAAGGATAGAATAATCTGTTCTCAAATAATATTAAGAATCGAATAATCTGTTCTCAAATAATATAAAGAATCGAATGATCTGTTCTCAAATAATATTAAGAATCGAGTAATCTGTTCTCAAATAATATTAAGGATAGAATAATCTGTTCTCAAATAATATTAAGAATCGAATAATCTGTTCTCAAATAATATTAAGAATCGTATAATCTGTTCTCAAATAATATTAAGGATAGAATAATCTGTTCTCAAATAATATTAAGAATCGAATAATCTGTTCTCAAATAATATAAAGAATCGAATAATCTGTTCTCAAATAATATTAAGAATCGAGTAATCTGTTCTCAAATAATATTAAGGATAGAATAATCTGTTCTCAAATAATATTAAGAATCGAATAATCTGTTCTCAAATAATATTAAGAATCGTATAATCTGTTCTCAAATAATGTTAAGAATAGAATAATCTGTTCTCAAATAATATTAAGAATCGAATAATCTGTTCTCAAATAATGTTAAGAATAGAATAATCTGTTCTCAAATAATGTTAAGAATAGAATAATCTGTTCTCAAATAATATTAAGAATCGAATAATCTGTTCTCAAATAATGTTAAGAATAGAATAATCTGTTCTCAAATAATATAAAGAATCGAATAATCTCTTCTCAAATAATATTAAGAATCGTATAATCTGTTCTCAAATAATATTAAGGATAGAATAATCTGTTCTCAAATAATATAAAGAATCGAATAATCTGTTCTCAAATAATATTAAGAATCGTATAACCTGTTCTCAAATAATATTAAGAATAGAATAATCTGTTCTCAAATAATATTAAGAATCGAATAATCTGTTCTCAAATAATATTAAGAATCGAGTAATCTGTTCTCAAATAATGTTAAGAATAGAATAATCTGTTCTCAAATAATATAAAGAATCGAATAATCTGATCTCAAATAATATTAAGAATCGAATAATCTGTTCTCAAATAATATTAAGAATCGTATAATCTGTTCTCAAATAATATTAAGGATATAATAATCTGTTCTCAAATAATATTAAGAATCGAATAATCTGTTCTAAAATAATATTAAGAATCGAGTAATCTGTTCTCAAATAATATTAAGAATCGAATAATCTGTTCTCAAATAATGTTAAGGATAGAATAATCTGTTCTCAAATAATATTAAGAATCGAATAATCTGTTCTCAAATAATATAAAGAATCGAATAATCTGTTCTCAAATAATATTAAGATTCGAGTAATCTGTTCTCAAATAATATTAAGGATAGAATAATCTGTTCTCAAATAATGTTAAGAATAGAATAATCTGTTCTCAAATAATATTAAGAATCGAATAATCTGTTCTCAAATAATATAAAGAATCGAATAATTTAATGGAATAAAAGTTCTCGAATATTTTTATCATTTTGAGTAACTATTTCATTATTCACTGGCAGGTTCTCTATTCTAGCATGGCAGCGATAACGATAGCAGTGGATTGTGCAAGCACAGCAGTTTATATTTTTTATTATTCCAATCACATCTGTAGCTGTCCGCAACTTCAGATAAAGAAGTTTTATTGCTGCATTCCGTAATTAGACGAGAGAAAAAAAGAGACAGGTGAGACAGAGACACACGATCTGAAGCAAGTCTTTATTACACGCAACTACAGCGAGGTTAATCGAATGTAAACAATTGATGAGCAGTCGATGTTCTCGAGAACTTTCTCCTCTGTACTGTTCTGCAAAGGAATTTTACAGTGTTGAATTTGTTCGTATCAAATTTCTGCATATTTGAGGAAGTAAACTAAAATTTCTTTCATTCATTTATTAGCCTATCATAATACACTATTGTTTTGCATTGCATTCCACTGCAATACACTACAGTACACTTATATTATATTATATTATACTGTATTAGATTATATTTTATATTAGCCTATATATTATAATATATTGTATTATGTTTTGATTTATATTATATTATGTTTCTTTACGTTATATTATATTATATTATATTATATTATATTATATTATATTATATTATATTATATTATCATGGTCATATAAATACCTAGTCCATTAAATTGTAGTATTTGTTGCAACAACTAATTATGATCCCACATATCAAATCTAAGAAGCCGTATAACGCTCGACTTTAACACGTGTGCGTGTTTTGCAAGTATGGATCAGGCAGGACAAGTTAATTAAGTTGCATTATTTTGGCCGACATAACGCTGGCTGGATATTTGATGAATGTAGCTCTCCCGCACACTGTTACTGGTTTTCCAATCAATTGCACGCATGGCTTACTTACTATTTGTGATTGGTTGGTTGCGTCGTTGGTTTCGGTCGTCATAGCATCCGAAAACCACACAGTAGCTTTAACCATTATATTATCCAATGGGTGATATTCCCAACGTAGGCCGCTAATATCCGTCCGGGAACATTTCACGGATCCAGTACCTGCTACCAAGTTCATCACTTCCAATTCAAATGGACCATTACTGCTCCTTGACTGAATAATGATCCTGCTATTGAAGACTTTCGTGTGTGATATGTTTATCCATGGTAAACAAAGCATTATAATGTATTCCAATATAAAACAAACAATGCATTTAATGTAGGGAAATGAACTTATGTGATATACTGTAAAGTAATACAATAGAATGTAATGAAAATATAGCATAATAATACAGGGTGATCCGTTTGAGTATGGCCAAAATAAAAACACCGTAAAACATTTACTACTGAACTTTATTTGTTGAAACTTTGTGCATACAACACTGAAAGATGGGAGATTCCTCAGAGCTCAACATGACCCCCATTGCGCACCCTGCACAACTCATAACGTTGATGCAATTCAGCCCATGTCCGTTGTAACATAAGAGGGGTGATTTGTTGAAAAGCTTGAGTAATTTTTACTTCTATTCAACCCAACTATTACCAATTTAAGTAATTACATATCACCTTAATTAATTACATACCAACTTAATTACATATCATCTTAATTACATATCATCTTAATTACATATCAACTTAATTATTACATATCAACGTAATTACATATCACAATAATTAATTACATACCAACTTAATTACATATCATCTTAATTAATTATATATCAACTTAATTAATTACATACCAACTTAAATACATATCATCTTGATTAATTATATAATAATCCGTGGCGCTACAGCCCATGAAAAGGCCTAGACCGACCAGCCGGCTGCTGGCCTCACACCCACATGCTGAAGCAGAGGTGGACGATCATCCAACCAGAATGGAGGTATCGTGTGGTTAGCACGATGATCCTCCCAGCCGTTATAGCTGGTATTCGCAACCGGATTTCGCTACCTAGCGTAGCTCCCCAAGTGCATCAAGATGCTGGGTGCGCACCGGTCCCATACACTGGCCGAAATTTCATGAGAAAATTTCTTCCCCCATGAGGACTCGAACCAGCGCGCATTCCGTAACGCGAGTCCTAGGCGGGATGCCTTATACCACGACGCCACGGCGCGGGGACCTTGATTAATTATATATCAACTTAATTAATTACATATCATCTTAATTAATTACATATCAACTTAATTAATTACATGACGCAACTTAGATAATTACACTGCACCTACAATTACATTGTCAGTCTAATCTTCTCAACCTTACCTTAAATGTATTGATTTTAAGAGAACCACCCTGAAAGATTATTATTATTATTATTATTATTATTATTATTATTATTATTATTATTATTATTATTATTATTATTATTATTATATTAGCGGTTCGTCTAGTAGGTTCTATTATCATATTGATAGCCGCCCAAATCTTGGATTTAAAATATCGGCATCCTTATCAATTCAAATGAACAAAAATGAGAAAATGTAAATTAATGTTGGAAATATGTATAATAAAATTTAAAAAATTAATGGTCTGCAACAAGATGTAGCTATCAATATGATAAGAATTTATTGAAAAATAAGTAATACATAAATGGTATAATATAATCTTTATGCTCGACCATGCCGAAATGAAGTAATTATACACCTGGTAGCAGACCTTTAATGCATGTCATTAAAGTACACCTACTCATTAAAGGTCAGGTCTTTCAGCCAATGACGACTCAGGTTACAACTGTTCAGCCAATGACAGGTGAGCTTTCTACCGTTATAAAACCGCAAGTATCGATTATTCTCGGATATGCAATCGAAAGAGAATTAGCGAAAAGTCACGGAGGCTGGAAATCCAATACTGTCGCAGAAGGTTATGTTCTGTTACTATAATAATTAGCGTTAATTGTAAATAATATTCAAATAAATTCAATTTGTCATCTCGTTTTTCAATGTCTAATTTTATTTCAATGTTATCTCTGTAGGTTCTTATGGCCTAGCAAGGTCAATGTGCACATCTGTTCCTCGGAAAAAATCAATACTTTCGCGTCTGCGCACATCTCACAACATATGGGACATTGCTCCAGGTCAGATACAATAAAATTAATAATGTCAAGTTAGAAATATGGTCGAGCATAAAAAGTCGTATGAAACTCGCCTATAATGGTAATTAAGAAGCTCGTATGAAAATTATGAAACTCGCTTGCGCTCGTTTCATAAATATCCATACTCGCTTCTTAATTACCTTCATTATAGGCTCGTTGCATAATGTACTATTATGCTTTTTATAATAATACTTCAATAATATATATATTTATATAAATGTTTAATCTTATAGACTTTAAATTAAGTACAGTTGAGTTTAGGAGGGCAATCAATATGTTAAACCATAGCCTCATCTTTTTTTTTTTTTTTGTTTTTGGTAAAAGAATAGAATCTAAAGAAATTCTTTAAGTTTCACCTCACGCAATAATGCCATATTGAGTGATGACTGGAAAAGAGCAAAATAAACTATACGTAAAATACTGATTGGCTAAATACGACGAAGAATGACAAATTTCTAAATTGTTTTACGTAATCTGGTGTATGGTTAAGAAATCTGGCACTCGTAATACCATTTCAGATGCTGGTCAATGGTGATGCTCAAAAGTTTCACAACTGCAGCTCCTTTCAAATAGAGACATTTACAATTAAAACAGAAGAACTACAATTATGAATGACTAAACTTAAATTACTACGACTATTTCGTTTAAATGACGTCATTCCATTTTCGACCAATGAAGTACAATGAAATTTTGAATTCCAACCAATCACAGTCATACTTTGCGATAATTTTTGCAGCTAGATTTATCGCTATCAATTTATCGCATGGTCGTTCTTTTGTTTAGTCGTTGTCGCCAACTGTTTCCCCGTAAATTGATGATCATGAATACATTAAGTTGCAACTACACGGTTAAACTTTCCTTTCAACTTTAAAGCAATGAATGCAAGATTGATATTTAATATTAATTAATATATTTACGCAGTGAAGACGACGTTCAAAACGGCGCACTATGTAGACACAAAATCTTCATAAATCTTCATTGAACGTACCTTTAAAACTTGATTATTTCAATATTCTTCCCAGATTGCATGCGTACGCGACTGGAATATTGAATTGTGTAGATGCAGCTTTAGTTCCGTTACACACTACAGCGAGAATGCGTTTGTCGAGCTATAAAAAATGCTTTCGTGTAGCACTGATTGTAACGGTCGAAATAAGGCACAGCTGACATTGGTCCTGCTTCTACAGGTAACTTAACCTGTAATAATTGTAGCCTATAAAATTTGTATTTTGTGAATGAAATGAAATAATTAATAGAAAGTCAGATGTTCAAATTTATGTAACATCATCGCATATCAAACCTAAAGACCTTGCATAGTAATAATAAGGTCTTTGATCAAATTGCCTTCCGTATGACGTAATAAAATTCGTGCTTTAATTAGGCCTATCTATACAGAGATGGCTTCACTGTGTAGCAACATGTCTCGCTTTGAATACATAAGCACTGTTATATAGCTGTCCCCACTGTTACTGTTAAATTAAATTATGATTTCAGCAGATAATGAAAATGTATTTATGTTATATTAATATTCATGTAATTAACATTGTTATACCTGTATTTCGCTTTTCGCAATTGGCATTACTGAATAATAACATCGAATTTCTTTATTGCAGTAATCGATATTCATCTACGAGTATTTCAACTTCACAATGTCTGAATAGGTTAGGTATTCGTTAATATACAATTATTAACATTTTGTGATCGCTTCGCTCGTGGATTTATCGGCAAATCTCAGACCTCTCGTGACATTACTACAGATGATTCAAAGTTTGTTGACCAATAGATGTTAAAGTAAAAGTATTGATATAAATTAAATGTAATTTTCAGTATCGAATTTCTTCTAGATTTCCTTGTGATTTTGTATTAATGCTCTATAATTTGAATCGCTTCTAAATGTAAATCAGTAAAACTTTATGTTCTAAACTTTATTCATTGTGTGATGGGAGTTAAAAAAGCACATACGTAGAAAAATCTCGCCCCCACATGTCCGTCAAAGGTTAGTGCTGCTTTAAATTTCAAATTGCTCACACTACGTGCTGTTCTATTTAAAGGTTACTTTGGTACGGATCCTCTTTTGTCTCGAAACTACCATATAATGTGATGGAATCTCCCTGTATTTGGACAAAGCGGGGGTTTGCTTTTTCATTTTGTCCCTGTAACCTGCAAGTAAGAATGGCTTATACAGCAGTAGTCTCTCTCTCATTTAGTGATGGTTTTCGTAGTTACAATGGAAAATTCCTGGAAACTCTATTCTAAAATTATGCAGACAGACTAGCGGGTCACAATGATTTTCTCTGTGTAGCCAGTCACAGAATTAGTCTGTGACTCAAGTAATCTTTTATTGGTTATGAAGAGAGAATTATTTTTCGAGGATGTGCCAAAATAACTTTTCAGTCCCTCGTACAAAGACATTAAAGGAAAAAAAATAGTAAATTCTATATTCAAAGTTTCTTTACAAATACAGGCATTATATTAATACAGCAAATATGGAAAACCTGTTCTACACACGAGCTATTCCATCTCAAATCGACCGAAATATAGAGAAAATTGACCTTACAATTTCTAAACACAATAAAACTTTTTTTGTACGTAGAGAACTGTGATACAATGCTTTGTGCAAAGTTTGAAGCATCAGAACTTCATAGTGTTTAAATTAAAATTATTTAAATTTATCGTATTTTCATAAAATTAGCAACTTTAAACTGTTGTAGCTCCGAAACCCTTTCACCCAATGATCAAAATCATGGTTTACTTTGATGCTAAGAAATTAAAGTTTAAATTGACATATAAACAGATTTTCTTACTTTTTATGGAAATGGAGAAATTTAGATATTTCTTCATTAAGACGCCTTTGCCAAGGAAAAAATATTTTAAAAATATATAGTTAGATTTCGCATTGAAAGTACAAATAAACACATATTTTTACTGATGGTATGTTGATAAGAAAGTATTGAAAATATCAAATAAAGAAAATAAATAGTACGCGCGTGAACTAACCAGCTGACTGTGAGGCGGGAGCTAGCCGAGACAAGCAAGGCCAGGAGACAAACAAGTGATGTGTCGTCTAGCAGTCATGACTGTGCTTCTGTCCGTTACTCAGGAGAAGACGAGGGGCAAGAATGTGACCTTCTTGACTATCGCTGTTGATTATTATAAACATCTCTCAGATAAGCATCCCAGTAGCCAGGTTATTACTGTGCAGGAAACATGAGTAACAATGCGTATGGAAATTAAAAGCTAAGTTGAACAGAAGGAGACCTAATGTTTCCGCTTACTATATTACAAATATTGACGTGTTGTCGTACGTTATCTGTTCACATCCCTTCCTCTTCAGTCCGCTCTCGTCTTCTCCTGAGTCACCAACAGTAGCTTTATCACAGATTTTCATAAACACAGGAGTACAATGACGCCCAACGCTCGTTTATCTTCAGCTCTCGGCCAGTGCGTGCGGTACTGCGCCGTTCAAGTCTAGGTGTGTGAAAATAATCTATTTAATACCCTCGAAACTTATTGCCGTACCACTAAGCAAACAATGCCGAATCCCTCTTAGTAATGCAAGGTTTTTTTTTCTCAATATTGTCTTACATTTTTACAAATTGTCAAAAAGCCTAAAAGTAAGTAAAATCAGATTATCTGTCTCTCTGTGTATAATAAAAATAAGGATTACTCCTTAACGTAACCTATCAAATGTCAGCTTCAAAATGAGCTCTTGTTCAATGTTCTGCTGTAAATGGTTCCGGAGTTCTGAGCGCTGAAAGAGGCTTGTTTTTATAAAATACGCTAAATTTGTCGCTCAGTAATACGAAAACCGTTTGATTTTCGATACTATATTTTTGAAAATGCGCTCTCCTCAGCACCTTGTATAAATAGGGAAAAAATTAGGGTATAAAAAATGGGAGGTTTTTTACTGATCGATTTCATATGGAATAGCCCAAACGTCTTTTCTACCACTTGAACCAGTTTTGCACCGCACGGCCTTAAACTTCCCATCTATGGCATTTTCCTGATTGTCTGATACGTCTAGTGTGGCTGTTTCGGTAATTAATCTATTGAATATATGTCTGGTATTGATTTCAAATAATTTTTGTACCCCTTCGTCTCAATAACTAGTCTGCCGGTATCGGAAAGCATTCCATTTTCTACATTCTCTGAATTTTTTTTATTTAAGTTTCATACTCTATTTTTTTTTATTTCTTCATGTAACATTTCCAACATACAGTATTGATATATAACTGATTTTATTTGTTTTAATTTATTATTTCCTACTTAGTCTCTATGCAAGTCTTGATTCCATAGAACCATCATGCATTCCCTGCTCGCTTGAAGATAAGTATGTGTGAGTACAAGTTTCTCGTATTTCTATGCCTAATCCGTTTCGCTGCATATTGACAAATTCAGATGTTTCTTTGCGCGTTCTGAGTTTAGAAAATACACTGGACTAAAGGAAGGTGTCTTCTTAACGGAAATCCCCACTGTCTCTTTCTAATGTAACTAATATAAGTTACTTATAGTGTTCATAGTGTTCTGCCAAGGTCAGGTCTTTCACTGCAAACTCAGTATTCTCTAATCTTTCCTATTGTCTGCCTTCCTCATAGTATCCACATTTCATCCATATATCTTAATGTCGTCTATCATCTGATATCTTCTTCTACTCCGAACTCTTCTCCCGTTCACCATTCCTTCCAGTGCATCCTTCAGTAAGCAGTTTTTTCTTAGGCAGTGGCCCAGCCAATTCCTTTTTCTCTTCCAGATCAGTTTCAGCATCATTTTTTCTTCATCCACTCTTTCCAACACAGCTTCGTTTCTTATTCTGTCTGTCTATTTCACACGCTCCAACTTCCTCCATTTCTGTATATCAAATGCTTCTAGTCGTTTCTCTTCACTTCGCCATAATGTCCATCTTTCTGGCCCATACAATGCTACACCCCACACAAAGCACTTCACTGCTCCCTTCCTTGTTTCTTTTCTACAGACCGCACCAGAAGCTCCGTCTTCGATTAAGAGATTCCTTTGCCATTGCTATCCTCCTTTTGACTTCCTGGCAGCAGTTCATGTTACTGCTTATAATACACCCCAAGTATTTGAAGCTGTCCACTTGCTCTACTGCCTCATTTAGAATTCGCAAGTTTACCTTCTTTACTTTTCTTCCTATGACCATGCTCTTCGTCTTGTTTGCATTTATCTTCACCCCATACTGCTCACAGCCGTCATTTAGCTCCAGTAGCATATCTCATAGTATCATCTCTTCTTCTGCTAACAACGCCATATCATCAGAAAATCTTATGCACTTTATTCTTCTTCCTCCTACTATCACTCCTCCCATGTTCTGAAAACAGTGACCCTGCTGTATAGAACTTTATTAGTTCCTGTGCATGTTCTATATCGTAATAATTGTCGTTTGATGATCACGCAAATTCTTTGAAATTTGTTAAATTTATGTTCAATATCTTCATCTTTTAACAGATTTAGTAGTTCTTCATCAAAATTATTGTCAATAACAATTCTTGCGTTGATAGGATCTATGCTTTGAACACTAGAACTTTTATGAAAAGGAGATGTTACCTCCGAATATTATTTTTAGAATATTGTAGTCCATTTGTGGACAACAGTTTGTAGTAAGAAATCAGAAGTAGTGGATACAATAGCCTGAATATCGGCATTAAATAGGATGGTAACTTTTGAGTCTTCTTCTTTTGGTAAACTACTTAACCACTCGATTTTGTTAATATAGCCTATAATGTCATACCATTGCTGTTCTAGAAATTTTTGCCATGTTTTTGTATCTTCATATAAATTCATCACAAAGTAGAGTAATACATAATCCCATCTTGTAGTCTGTCGTCTGTTTAATTATTGTTAAAATGTTTGAAAAATTGTTTCTGCTTCCTCCATTATAAAACGAAATAATAATGATGATGATGATGATGATGAGGATGATGATGGAGCATGACAACTGTAAGTCGGATTGCTACTAAATTGAAATGGTCTGTCCAGCTACTTTTAACCATATTAGTGCTGCTTATGATTAGGTTTTCTCCGGAGCGGTTGTTTGCGCGCTTTCAATCGGAGATCTCCGGTTACCTCCGATTGATGCCGCGCAGGTTATATATGTGCTGTGGCGCAGACATACACTTTCCGCTGAGCATTCCTTTAATCGGATCAGGTAGTGATTCGAGTCCGCTGACGTCCGCGTATCTTTTGAAATAAGTTGCAATTTGTTGTTGTTTATTGTCTCTTTCATGTTAATCTCTCTCTCTTTCTTCGGCTCTTTTTTTTGTGTTGCTTAAAGTGCTACGTTAGCTGACAGATTTTTTTTCTAGTTTTGAAATTCATAGTATATGTGGAAAGCCGTATTAGTTTTATAGCATTGATCAAATTAATAACATTCAATCTAACTGCAAAACTAACGCAGAAGTAAAGCTTTTCAGTAGCTAATGTAAACATTTATACTTTAGTTCTCCTAGAAACTCTCGTTTAATCCCGAACAGGGTTTGTCAATTATTATTATTATCGGTTTAGTTAACGTAAAATATATTAAGGGAGCTTCAGAATGAAACAAAAGAAACGTGGGCTATCAATGGGATAAAGTTTACTGTCCAACATAATTTATTCAGATTCTTCACCGGACAGGATTGTGATTATTGTGTTAAAGGGTGTCAGTATTTGAACTGCCTCTTCTAAAACGCGCCACTCCTGCTCTGTAATAAAAATATAAGTGGATATCAACTTAAGGATAATTGTAATTATATTATTACCAGATGTTTCTTTAGTTTCTTTCAGAAATGTTTTAATCCAAACAGTAAAATATAACTGAAGTTGTCTAAACAGTAAAATATAACTCAAGTCGTCTTATAAATATTTCATTTGTTTTTTATTGCCTCGAAAGTTACGTTTTAGAGAAATTTCAAGACTTTTTCATAGACTGTGAGCCTTTGGGAACAATAGCACTAAAACAACTTAAAAAGAAATCGTATCAAATGTTTTGCGTAATTGTTTTCATCAAGTTCGCGATTGTGCGATCGCTTCAAATCGTCTAACAAATTCGAAGTTCCACCACCCTTAGAGTAAATTCGCCCACAAAGTTTACAGCGTGCGACTTTATTATTACCTTCAACTAAATTAAAGAATTTCCATGCGACGGATATCCGATTTGGTGCCATTTTATTCCACTCACAACTACCGTCAGTCCGTACGCGCCGGTCGTCCTTGAGCTAACTGTCGCTTCGCTCCGAACCCCCGCATCCCTCCGTATGTCCCCTGTTCCACCTACGGTAGTACCGGAGATCACCGGTGGAGAGCTTTATTCGTAATCTCCGATTCCTCCGCGGTAGTAGTCACTCCGATGAGCAGCACTGAACCATATAAACGCACTAACATTGCGAAACTAGTGCTCTACAAAATATTAGTGCTACTTATGAGAGGAAATATAATTAGATCGATAATAATAGTGAACTAGTATATATATATTATACAATATAATAGTAAACATGATACACATTAACTGTACGTATATACTCTATTAATACAATATATACAATTAATTCATTAATCAGCTCCGTTACGGAACACAAAAATATATATTCTGAGATTATGAAATTCATATCTTTTACTTTAACTGTCACTAAAAGTTTCTTTAAGCTAAGAAAATGTTCTTCCTACGTCACAAGACGTTACAGTGACACAATTATAATAACAAAAATCAATATACAAATTAACAATATTTACAGTTTACGCAATATATACAAAATACAGATCAAAATGAAATACAGTATAACGTATATTTATAAATTAAAATAATATTAACACAAAAGTCGGAATGAAAATGCAACTTACTCAGTATTAGAATCAGATCACAATGTAGTCGTAACTTGGTGTTTTACATAAACAACATTGACGATGGGGCAGCTGTATTATACCACAGTCTACTATATACAGTCACGAAGCTTGGAATGATTTTTTGCAATTCTCGCGATAGTTGCTAGCCGCTTGGAGCGCTGTGAGTACTAAGAACAATAGACTATGCCACTCCCATCGTGATCTAATACAGGCCGTAAGGCAGACCATGTGACTCGCTTAACCCGATCACGAAGGGCGGCGTTTCAACCATATAAATTAGTTGGAATGCATAAACAGCAACATATGTTTCTCTAAAATGTAGTGTAATTGCATTAATAAAATTTAAAACAATGATTATAAGACACTTCAGACAATTCACTTGCGACTTAAGGTGTAATATTATTTATGGTGTGAAAATTACGTTGTTCGTATATGTAATACCTGCCTTTATTTCGATTAAATATTGCGAAATTCTTGTACATTCATTTATGCACGATTCAATAATTTTCAATTGGACTGCACGGATATTTAGATATGTTGAAATTATAGGTTATGTTTACTGTACCAGTTGCCCCTTTCTGTCTAAATTTAGTGATCTCCAATGCCTTGTCATTCATACGAAAATTATAGGTTATGTTAAGTATATTTAACTTATATTCCTAAATTCAATTTGTCTGTATTTTAATACTACAATTGAGTACTGAATTGTTGTATTTATCTACTGCTTAAGAGGCGAAGTAACACAATCGTACGTACACTAATTTCATAGGAGTGGTATGGTAAATTTTATATCTACAATTAAGGAAGTTAGATGTGCTAAATTGAAATCACAATATAAATTATTTTTTATTAAACCTCAAATAGCTTCCATTCTAAACTTAAAATTTTGACGCGAACATATTATGTTAACATGTAAAATTCTCTTCACATTAAAATAACACAGTTTTGTAATTATTTCTGCAACATATTATACAAAAATAAGTAAACGGAACTTATGGATGCATTACACTAAATAAAACTTAGCAATGATACGCAATAAAGTTATAATATAATATTTCATTGTGCTCCATACACTGAAATAGAAACCCCGAACAAACATTACGGCCTGGTCTAGATCGAAAATGCATTAACTGTGCCGTATTTCGCATTTTGTGAGAAGCTATGTAAACTGTGAAATGTTCGTTATCGGTTGTAATAACTGTAAATGGCTGAAATGCAATAATTTGAATAATAATATGGGACAAGGAGACGTTTGTAGTACTATAAATTGTAAGAAAAATAGGTTAGAGTTATCCTTCTTCCGAAAGATCTAGGAAGGTGAGTTTATAGAATATAATACTGTATATACTTTATGAAAATAATATATAAACCTTATGATTTCATATTTCAATAGAGGAAGGAAGGTGTTGTTTTTGTCAAAAGAACACGATATCGAAAGTACAATACATTTTATCGTCTGCTAGGGAAAGAGTCTGTGATGAGGCGATAGTAGCGATCCTGGTGGTGAGCAACTATCTATGGATGCATATTTAGTAAGTATTGAGCTTCGTGACTGTATATACTAGACTGTGATTGTACTATGATTCATAGTCTATCCGTACCTGCTTACAGTACTACCCTGCTTATGGCTAACATTATGCATCGACGTGACGTGATAGATGTACCAGAAGAAACTGCTCGATACGCTGTACGTTTGGGAACAAAAATGCACTGCCTGTTGATTACTCCAACATTAAGCTGTACCTGGTTATAAGGTATTTCAAATCCTCTGAAACAAAGATACTATTTGTTATTCATATCTTTGAAAACCCCCTGAACAAAGAAAATGTTATTCATGTTTCAATGAAGATATTACGAAAACATTACTGGTTACAGATTTATATACACTACTACGTAACAAGGTGAAATTTTGCTTCTTCTTCTTCTGTTACAGAAAAGAGTATCGGATACACATTAAGGAGATGAATGTTTGCGGAAAGTAGAATTAAAATGCTGGTCACACAGGAAGGGGCTTGAATATTGAGGAGGGGAGCAGTACGTGTTTGTGGGCACAAAATACAGACATGTGGCGATATTGAAACACCAGCACCGTCCTGATTATGTGACGCGAATAAGGACTGTACACCTCCATTGTTTTGTCATCAGTAAAACACCAAAAACTTCCTGCAGTCGCTTCTGCCGGATTGCCTGCTGAGACGTGACTTTGTTGCCTCACTAGAAGCAAATCTTAACAATATCCTGCAAGGGGACAATTCCCTCACAACTGAAGTTACTTTATGCTTCATTCTTTCGCACTTTGTGGTGTCGAAGTGTGGCAAAAAGCATTTGCATGATGCAGGTTGCTATCGATTGAAAATGCTACAGTGTGTTGTGTTCAGACACAGACAACACTCCGAAGACTGCTTGGGAACTCATAACACTAATAAGGCATCACTCATGAAGCAACAAGCCAGGAAATAATGGGTTACGGTTGCCAGTTCTTTTCCCGGGCTATACAGAGTGTTTAAAAAATACGGGGCATAATTTCAGGTATATATTTCCCACATGTAGACAATCAAAATAGTTCATTACAACATGTGTCCGGAAATGTTTCATTTCCGAGTTATGGCCTTCACAACATTGAAATTCACCGGAACGTTTTTCTTTCCGCAGGTCGGTGTCATTACAGAAGATGTTCAAAATGTCCACCTCCTGCTTGAATACAGACCTCACATCGATGTCTCATTGACCTGCGAACACGATCCCAAACTCCAGGAGTATTGCGTATGTCCTCAGAACATGCCACAATTCGATTCCGAAGGGATTCCAAATCAGGCACCGGAGACGAATAAACCAATGATTTTAAATAATTTTTTTAAGTGTTACTAGCATTATATGGTACTAATTTTTATTGTATTTATCTGATGCATGTACCCTATAAGATAAAACATTGTAATAAATATAAATAGATCATTTTCTTAATTAATAACAGTGTATATCTCCAATAAATGATTTTCTTAGCATCGCCACAGATACACTTGATTGTACTTGTCACTATATCTTGTCACTAGAAAGTTTTTGAAATTTATATTTCCCCCGCCATTCATAAAATATTTTGATATGATACCTCTTGCACAAAAGGAGAGATCTATAACTGAAAATTGATTAATATATTTCACTATTATTTGTAGTTATCCTGGTAATAATGAACAGTTTGATTCGTAGACATTTTGTTTTTCACCATTAATTTCCCATGATTTTACGAGAAGATTAGAAGAGAACAGCAGTTACGTAGACTTTCAGCTCCCCATTACTACCATTAATGCACAACACAATATTAATACGGCGGTTGCTGTCGTCTGCGATACAACGAACTTTTCTGTTGATTTTCGAGTTTGGCATTTTTTCTGGTTATTATATGCTTATTTAAGTTGTGTTAACTCTCGCTAGTGGTTTTATATTTTATTTTATCCGTCTTAGTATTTATTTTATTATTGTAAATATTTTTGTTTTATCACTATTATTATTATTATTATTATTATTATTATTATTATTATTATTTATATCATCAGCATTATTATTTGAACCCTGTAAAATTTATGTAGACTACTGGACTGTACCCGAGCACGAGCATATGCTCATTTCGGGTATCTATTCATATGTATTCAATTCAAATGTAAATTGTAAATAAATTTGAACTTGAATTTGAATTTGTAAATGGCCCCACAAGTAGAAATCGAGAGGGTTCAGATCAGTTGAGAGTGGAGGCCAAGCAATTGGGCCACCTCTACCTATCCATCGATCAGGAAACCTTCGATCCAAGTACCTGCGAGCCGTATGACTCTGGAGTTGTAGATCTTGGTCGTCCCCTTCCCAAACCAGGAGAGTTAAATTTTCCATACTCGCACAGACGGTAATGGAGACGTACAAATGTCTTCCGATCTGGACATTGTTGCTGTGGGTACCTCTCCTGGTACAAACGACGAGCCAGCGCAGCATTGCCGTCCGCCTTACCGTACATGAAGTGTATCTCTGCCAGCTCTTGATTTGAATACATGTCGCACAGTCTAACGCCTACACAACACTGAATGTAACCTTCGCCTCGGAATGAAGCGTCAGAGTGCCCTCTTAATGTCTCCTTTGACGGCAACGACCTGCGGAAAGAAAAACGTTCCGGTGAATTTCAATGTTGTGAAGGCCATAACTCGGAAATGAAGCATTTCCGGACACATGTTGTAATGATTGTCTACATGTGGGAAATACATACCTGAAATTATGCCCCGTATTTTTGAAACACTCTGTATATTACCACCTTATGGGAAGCAGAGGGGTGGGGGGTTTTACAAGATCACTTAACTAACGTAAGCCGTGAGACCAACTTACATGAGGATCATGTTGTCCATTAGACAGAAAGCACACCTTTTTATCCTCCACAAAGAAAATTGTATTCAGTGTCCATCATACTTAAAATTCTTCCCTTCCTACAACTTAGATAGCAAGAATTAACACGTAATAATTCCGAGGATTTGATAAATTTCTGCTCAACTTTATACTGATACTCTACGACTCTGCGGAATAATGCGTTCATTGGTTTAGGATAAATCTCTGCAGACAGATAAACTACACGCTTAAAGCCACTTTTTTCGTATCGCTAGTGTGAAACTGTACTTGAGTGAGAAGCTCGAAATCGATTTTTGCAAGATCACCATAGGCCTGCATACTCTTATAGGCCTGCTTTGTACTAAGAAAAGGTAAAAGACTGTAAAAAGGAAAAAAAATGAGATGAATGTTAAATGTTATGTTTTATTTAACGACGCTAGCAACTGCAGAGGTTATATCAGCGTCGCCGGATGTGCCGAAATTTTGTCCCGCAGGAGTTCTTTTACATGCCAGTAAATCTACTGACATGAGCCTGTCGCATTTAAGCACACTTAAATGCCATCGACCTGGCCCGGGATCGAACCCGCAACCTTGGGCATAGAAGGCCAGCGCTATACCAACTTGCCAACCAGGTGGACTAAAATGAGATGAAGGAAATGAAGAGGGCAGGAAATAGTGAAGAAAGGAAGAAATAAGGAATGAGAGAAACAAGAAGAAAGGAAGGAAAGAAAGAAAGAAAGAAGGATGACAAGGAAGGAAAAAAAGAATGACAGGAAAGAAAGAAACAAAGAAAGACAGGGAGGAAACAAAGAAGGGAAGAAAGAAAAAAGGCAAGAAAGAAAGAAATAAAAAAGGAAGAAGGAAAGAAAGAAAGAAAGACAGAAGGGAAGGCAGGCAAAAAGAAAGACTGGAAAGAAAGAAAAGAAAGAAAGGAAAGAAACAGGGAAATACAAAAGGAAGAAGGAAAGAAAGAAAGAAAGACAGAAGGGAAGGCAGGCAAAAAGAAAGACAGGAAAGAAAGAAAAGAAAGAAACAGGGGAAATAAAACAGGCAGAAGGAAAGAAAGAAAGAAGGGAAGGCAGGCAAAAAGAAAGACAGGAAAGAAAGAAAAGAAAGAAAGGAAAGAAACAGGGAAATACAAAAGGAAGAAGGAAAGAAAGAAAGAAAGACAGAAGGGAAGGCAGGCAAAAAGAAAGACAGGAAAGAAAGAAAGGAAAGAAACAGGGAAATAAAAAGGAAGAAGGAAAGAAAGAAAGAAAGAAGGGAAGGCAGGCAAAAAGAAAGAAAGAAAAGAAAGAAAGGAAAGAAACAGGGAAATACAAAAGGAAGAAGGAAAGAAAGAAAGAAAGACAGAAGGGAAGGCAGGCAAAAAGAAAGACAGGAAAGAAAGAAAAGAAAGAAAGGAAAGAAACAGGGAAATAAAAAGGAAGAAGGAAAGAAAGAAAGAAAAGAAGGGAAGGCAGGCAAAAAGAAAGACAGGACAGAAAGAAAAGAAAGAAAGGAAAGAAACAGGGAAATAAAAAAGGAAGAAGGAAAGAAAGAAAGAAAAAAGGGAAGGTAGGCAAAAAGAAAGACAGGGCAGAAAGAAAGGAAAGAAACAGGGAAATAAAAAAGGAAGAAGGAAAGAAAGAAAGAAGGGATGGTAGGCAAAAAGAAATACAGGACAGAAAGAAAAGAAAGAAAGGAAAGAAACAGGGAAATAAAAAAGGAAGAAGGAAAGAAAGAAAGAAAGAAGGGAAGGTAGGCAAAAAGAAAGACAGGACAGAAAGAAAAGAAAGAAAGGAAAGAAACAGGGAAATAAAAAAGGAAGAAGGAAAGAAAGAAAGTAAGAAGGGAAGGTAGGCAAAAAGAAAGACAGGACAGAAAGAAAAGAAAGAAAGGAAAGAAACAGGGAAATAAAAAAGGAAGAAGGAAAGAAGGAAGGGCTGAAAGAAAGGAAGAAATTAAAAGGAAGAAGGAGAGAAACAAAGAAAGACAGGAAGGAAACAAAGAAGGGTAGAAAGAAAAAAGAAAGAAGGCAAGAAAGAAAGAAGGGAAGGAAGGAAAGAAAATAGAAAGGAAGAAGGAAAGAAGGAAAGGAAAGAAAGAAAGAAGGGAAGGAAGGAAAGAAAAAAGAAAGAAGGCAAGAAAGAAAAAAAGGGAAGGAAGGAAAGAAAATAGAAAGGAAGAAGGAAAGAAGGGAAGGAAAGAAAGAAGGGAAGGAAGGAAAGAAAAAAGAAAGGAAGAAGGAAAGACTGATGGGAAGGAAGGAAAGAAAGAGAGGAAGAAAGAAATGATTAAACAAAGAAAAAGACAGGCAGGAAGGAAGGGAAGAAAGAGAGGAAGAAAGACATGATTAAAGAAAGAAAGGCAGGCACGAAGGAAGGGAAGAAATAAAGGTGGTAAGAAAGAAACAATGGCAGGAAGAAAGAAAGCAGGAAATGATATATGTACATATAATTAAACAGAAGTAACCTATACGAGTAGCGAGTCGCGGTTGTTTACCTGCGATGTGTTGCAGAGAGCAATTCAGCCTTGCTTGGCCCTGACATCGTTATTTGAAAGCTAATCCACTGCCACATATATTATTACTTTGTGAGAACGGGAAAGTGGCGGAAACAAGAAGATGCATTATGGAAAATCGCCGTAATGATGCACGGTAGCGTGGGCAGAATGCCGGACTTAAATAATGTATCTGTAATCTGTATTGGTTTCACTGTTCCGCCATGTTGGACAGCTGATGCTTTCCCGCGCTATATACTACCACCTTATGGGGTGGGGGGTTTACAAGATCACTCAACGTAAGCCGTGAGGCCTACTTACATGGGGATCATGTTGTCCATTAGACAGAAAGCACACCTTTTTATCCTCCACAAAGAATTGTATTCAGTGTCCATCATACTTAGAAGTGTTCTCTCCCTACAACTTCTTCCTTCCTTCAGGTAATACGATGAGAAGATCAAGAATTACCTTCAGAGAGGAAGTGGAAGGTAGCGAATATACCAACGAAAGAAAAGAATGCGGTTCAAAGTCTTATAACATACAACCTGGCCGAGTCTTTGTTATTAATGGTCTGTTACGTATTCCGACACAAAGATTATTATTACGTGTATTATTTGTGCAGAACTGTTTCTAATTTTTGTTGCGAATATCCAAGAACAAATACCTCCCAGACTGTCAGATTCGGTAAATTGCCTACCCAGGTCAAAACAGTTACGTAAATTGCCTCCTGACGGTCAAAGAAATTACGTAAATTGCCTCCTGTTTACATATATTTTCTTTAGTAAGATGTATTAGCAAACATTAATTTGCAACAAATGACAAATCATATGATTGAGAAACTATAAATAAATTTATAATCTTAAACTGATTTATCTGAAACGAACAAAAAATGAATTGCAAGATATTCAATTACATTTAGAGTTTGGCTGGGTGGGAGAGAAGGTCTACTGGTCTTAGCTCTGCCAGATTAAATAAATAAGTTGTTATTATTATTATTATTATTATTATTATTATTATTACTACTACTACTACTACTACTACTACTACTACTACTACTACTTACTTACTTACTTACAAATGGCTTTCAAGGAACCCGGAAGTTCATTGCCGCCTTCACATAAGCCCGCCATCGGTCCCTATCCTGTGCAAGATTAATCCAGTCTCTATCATCATAACCCACCTCCCTCAAATCCATTTTAATATTATCTTCCCATCTACGTCTCGGCCTCCCCAAAGATTTTTTCCCTCAGGCCTCCCAACTAACACTCTATATGCATTTCTGGATTCGCCCATACGTGCTACATGTCCTGCCCATCTCAAAGGTCTGGATTTAATGTACCTAATAATGTCAGGTGAAGAATACAATGCGTGCAGTTCTACGTTGTGTAACTTTCTCCATTCTCCTGTAACTTCATCCCTCTTAGCCCCATACATTTTCCTAAGCACCTTATTCTCAGAGACCTTTAATCTCTGTTCCTCTCTCAAAGTGAGAGTCCACGTTTCACACCCATATAGAAGAACCGGTAATATAACTGTTTTATAAATCCTAACTTTCAGATTTTTTGACAGCAGACTGGATGATAAAAGCTTCTCAATCGAATAATAAGAGGCATTTCCCATATTTATTCTGCGTTTAATTTCCTCTCGAGTGTCATTCATATTTGTTACTGTTACTCCAAGATATTTGAATTTTTCCACCTCTTCGAAGGATAAATCTCCAATTTTTATATTTCCATTTCGTACAATATTCTGGTCACGAGACATAATCATATAGTTTGTCTTTTCGGGATTTACTTCCAAACCGATCGCTTTACTTGCTTCAAGTAAAATTTCCGTGTTTTCCCTAATCGTTTGTGTATTTTCTCCTAACATATTCACGTTATCCGCATAGACAAGCAGCTGATGTAACCCGTTCAATTCCAAACCCTCTGTGTTATCCTGGACTTTCCTAATGGCATACTCTAGAGCGAAGTTAAAAAGTAAAGGTGATAGTGCATCTCCCTGCTTTAGCCCGCAGTGAATTGGTAAAGCATCAGATAGAAACTGGCCTATACGGACTCTACTGTAAGTTTCACTGAGACACATTTTAATTAATCGAACTAGTTTCTTGGGAATACGAAAATCAATAAGAATATTATATAAAATTATATTATATATTATAATCATTATTATTATTATTATTATTATTATTATTATTATTTTTATTTTTATTATTATTATTATTATTTTTATTATTATTATTATTATTATTATTATTATTATTATTATTATTATTATTATTATTATTATTAAAATCATTAACTGATAATAGTTATTTCCCTGTCATTAAAATTTGGCAATTTGAGTGCATATGTGTGTATATGTTTGTGTGTGTGTTTGTATGTGTGTGTGAATATGTTATGATTGTACGTGATGTACTGTATGTTGTACATGTATGTATGTTCGTATAAATACGTACACAATTATATTATTGGTCTTAATTTTCGCCTAGAGTTGAAGGAAACTGTACTGTATAAATATCACTGTGATAAGTTAGCGTGGTGTGTACTTTAGACATTGTACAGCAGTCGTGTTGTGTTGCAGGTTCCTGGCATGAGCGGAGTCCCACCCTCGCTCGTTGACTGTGAGTATCTATCTGCCTGCTCGATATAATCGAAGGCAGTTCTAATACATATTGTATGTGGCAGCATGGCCTAAGTATAGACTTTCCGAATCGATACTCGCGAGCAAGAAGCTGCCAAACACTTGGTCGCACTGCTCATTTAGAACGGCAGTGATGGTTGATGTTCATAACAATTTACCCACTCTGTGTCTTGTCTCCCATTCACTAATTGAATGAATGAATGAAGGAATGAATGAATGAAGGAATGAATGAATGAAGGAACGAATGAATGAAGGAACGAATGAATGAAGGAACGAATGAATGAAGGATCGAATGAATGAATGAATGAAGGAACGAATGAATGAATGAAGGAATGAATGAATTAAGGATAGAATGAATGAAGGAACGAATGAATGAAGGAACGAATGAATGAATGAAGGAATGAATGAATGAAGGAATGAATGAATGAAGGAACGAACGAATGAATGAATGAAGGAATGAATGAATGAAGGAACGAATGAATGAAGGAATGAATGAATGAAGGAACGAACGAATGAATGAATGAAGGAATGTGTGAATGAATGAATGAAGTAATGAGTGAATGAATGAATGAAGGAATGAATGAGTGAAGGAACGAATGAATGAATGAATGAAGGAATGAATGAATGAAGGAACGAATGAATGAATGAATGAAGGAATGAATGAATGAAGGAACGAATGAATGAAGGAATGAATGAAGGAATGAAGGAATGAATGAATGAAGGAACGAATGAATGAATGAAGGAATGAATGAATGAAGGAATGAAGGAATGAAGGAATGAAGGAACGAATGAATGAATGAAGGAATGGATGAATGAAGGAACGAATGAATGAATGAATGAAGGAACGAATGAATGAATGAAGGAACGAATGAATGAATGAATGAAGGAACGAATGAATGAATGAAGGAACGAATGAATGAATGAATGAAGGAATGAATGTAGGAACGAATGAATGAATGAATGAATTAATGAAGGAATGAATGAATGAGGGAACGAATGAATGAATGAATGAAGGAACGAATGACTGAATAAAGGAATGAATGAATGAAGGAATGAATGAATGAATGAATGAATGAAGGAACGAATGAAGGAACGAATGAATGAATGAAGGAACGAATGAATGAATGAATGAATGAAGGAACGAATGAAGGAACGAATGAATGAATGAAAGAATGAATGAATGAATGAAGGAACGAATGAATGAATGAAGGAACGAATGAAGGAATGAATGAATGAATGAAGGAATGAATGATGAATGAATGAGTGAATGAATGAATGAATGAATGAATTTAATTGGACGAGTATTGTAAGTCTGAGATTTTCTGAAATATTTTATTCAGTTTCAAGTTATACTGGCATCAGAATCTAGAACATGGGTGGGCAACTCGAGCTCTCAAAGTGTCAACACAATCTCAGTGCAGGCAGAACGGACTCTGTACTAGCTGTAGTGTCTGTATGCGGTTCTTTCAGCTATATTTGTTGTATCTTGAAAAGATTGTATTCATTTTGTGTTTCCAGTACTAAACTAATTTACAAAGCTACGAAATAATATAATTTTGTTATGTGTTCAGGTATAGTCTCTGTAAAATTACTATAATTATTGTATCATGCGTCATTCTGAAATTCAAATCATGGAGTAGATATCACGACCACCTGCATGAGCCGCCAGAGCGCACCGTGGCTTTCGCAGCGAAACTACAAACAACTTGTAACTGCTGCGGCTGGCTCCGGCTATCTTTCTCTGTTTCAAGGTTTTTTAGTACTTTGGGAGCACGAGTTGCCCATCCATGATCTAGAAGTTTCGGATAGTCTTTTACCTCCATTACAAAGTAAATATAAAGTTAGGTACTTTTAGTTTGTGGGTTATAGGTGGATTTACAGCTCATCAACTCCAGCAGGGAGATATAGATATCTCTATATTACAAATGAAACTCAGGTTTATACAAAGATATAAACTCTTCTTTTATCTAATCTAAAGATCAGGAATATTGTAAAGAAGACGGTTCACTGGTATTTGTTAAAGATAGTTACATTTATACTCCCTCCGAGAATGAAAACTTTAGTCATATATGCCATCTCTTAAACTGGGTCTGGTAATACTCCACTCAGAATATATTAGAGAAAAGTCTACTTATGAAAGGAAGCTGCAGAAAGTAAACAAGAACATAAAGTCTGTAGTATCTCGTATTCAAAATAAGAACGTTTTCCAGGAAAGATTTTCCCATTGATAAGATCTGTTTATCATGAAAGAAGTCGTATTGAGCACGTAAGCGAGAAAGGAGACCGGAAATAAAATTTGTTCACTGTTTTATTTCAAGAATTCTGATATACCGGTATTCCGTCTAGTTTGTTTATTAATGAAATGTATTTATTTACACTGCAAGTGGGCAAGCACCCGGTGGCAGTGGTATGCTCAATATAAACAATACACAAAGAAAGATAAGCAATACACAATAAATTTACAAAACACAATACAATTATACAATACACAATACAATTTTATACACAATACAATAAGAATACACAATATAGTTTAACACAATAACAATAAAACATAAAATAAAACACCTAATTTTACAACACAACCTACATAATTATGTATAGGTCCTACATAAGTTTCAATAGTCTTTCACTTTACTCTCATCTCATTCCCTGTAGTGGCACTATGACGCATTTCACTGACACTTTAGGACACATTTCACTGACACTATAACACATTTCACTGACACTATAGAACACATTTCATTGACGCTATAAATTATCACTGATCGGAACTATTCACTGCACTGTAAAACCATAACTTCACTGACTCACCTCGCTTCACTGATACAACAGTTCAAATAAGTCAAATAATTACATCCTTATGAATACTTATAAACAGAACTACATTTAAGCTAAACATTTCTAGTCTAAGACCCTCTTACACGCTATTTTTAAATAATTTACAATTCAAACCAAGGAAGTAACTCGTCAGGCTAGATAAATACATGTCACCTTAAAAAATTAAATGTTAAATGTCACCTTAATTTTCATTTGCAGTTGGTTATTTAACGACGCTGTATCAACTACGAGGTTATTTAGCGTCGAAGAGATTGGTGATAGCGAGATGATATTTGGCGAGATGAGGCTGAGGATTCGCCGTAGATTACCTGGCATTCACTTTACGGTTGGGGAAAACCTCGGAAAAAACCCAACCATATAATCAGCCCAAGCGAGGATCGAACCTGCGCACGAGCGCAACTTCAGATCGGCAGGCAAGCGTCTTAACCGACTGAGCCACGCCGGTGGCTCACACATACCTCTTACAAACACGATACGTTATCATAATCATAACCATCATCATCAAATATTCAGTTCCGAAAAACTGACAGATAAGATATAGAGGTGAGTTAGGTTCGGCCTGACAGTTCCAGCCCCATTCGTCTTGTTTGTGACCCATTTAATAGAGACGACTAATGTTTGTTTCCATAGGATGTAACGGCTTTACACAAGTATTAAGAGTAGTCAAAATAATGCTGCGAACCGATTTTCCAGGTTTCAGCCAATTAAACATAGCTGCTGTGCAATAATATGCAATTTAGATACATTTGCGCGCCGACAAGAAAACTTGAACTACAAAGTGACTTATAATTCTTCCTGGAGCCCTCATATTCAGGAACTGAATTGTTTACATGCAGTACATTGATGGGCCTGTACCTGATCGTCTTTAGTTTAGGCCTAGTAGTAGTAGTAGTAGTAGTAGTAGTGGTAATGGTAGTGGTGGTGGTGGTATTGGTACTAGTGGTGTTAGTAGTAGTGGTAGTAGTAGAGGTAGTAGTAGTGGTGGTAGTGGTGGTTGTGGTGGTGGTAGTAGTGGTGGTAGTAGTAGATGTAGTAGTAGTAGCAGCAGGAACAGCAGTAGTAGTAGTAGTGGTGGTGGTGGTGGAGGTGGTTGTGGTGGTGGTAGTAGAGGTAGTAGTAGCAGCAGCAGCAACAGCAGTAGTAGTAGTAGTGGTGGTGGTGGTGGTGGTGGTGGAGGTGGTCGTGGTGGTGGTGGTAGTAGTAGAGGTAGTAGTAGTAGCAGTAGCAGTAGTAGCAGTAGTAATAGTAGTGGTGGTGGTGGTGGTGGTGGTGGTAGTAGTGGTGGTAGTAGTAGAGGTAGTAGTAGCAGTAGCAGTAGTAGCAGTAGTAGTGGTGGTGGTGGTTGTGGTCGTGGTCGTGGTGGTGGTCGTGGTGGTAGTGGTGGTAGTGGTGGTAGTAGTAGAGGTAGCAGTAGCAGTAGTAGTAATAGTAGTAGTAGTAGTAGTAGTTTTTATATGTTATTCTTATTGAATTTGATATTCCCAAAAAACTAGTTCGATTAATTAAAATGTGTCTCAGTGAAACGTACAGCAGAGTTCGTATAGGTCAGTTTCTGTCAGATGCGTTTCCAATTCACTGTGGGCTAAAGAAGGAGATGCACTATCACCATCACTTTTTTAACTTTGCTCTAGAGTATGCCATTAGGAAAGTCCAGGATAACAGAGAGGGTTTGGAATTGAACGGGTTACATCAGCTGCTTGTCTATGCGGATGACGTGAATATCTTAGGAGAAAATCCACAAACGATTAGGGAAAATACAGGAATTTTACTTGAAGCAAGTAAAGAGATAGATTTGGAAGTAAATCTAAAAAAGACAAAGTATATGATTCTGTCTCGTGACGAGAACATAGCACAAAATGGAAATATAATTGGAAATTTATCCTTTGAAGGTGGAAAAATTCTAATATCTTGGAGCAACAGTAACAAATATAAATGACACTCGGGAGAAAATTAAACACAGAATAAATATGGGAAATGCCTATTATTATTCGGTTGAGAAGCTTTTGTCATCCAGTCTGCTATCAAAAAATCTGAAAGTTAGAATTTATAAAACAATTATATTACCGGTTGTTCCGTATGGTTGTGAAACACTTTGAGAGAAGAACAGAGGTTAAGGGTGTTTGAGATTAAGGTTCTTAGGAAAATATTTCGGGCTAAAAGGGATGAAGTTACAGGAGAATGGAGAAAGTTGCACAACGCAGAACTGCAAGCATTGTGTTCTTCACCTGACATAATTAGGAACATTAAATCCAGGCGTTTGAAATGGGCAGGACATGTAGCACGTATGGGCGAATCCAGAAATGCATATAGAGTGTTAGTTGGGAGGCCGGAGGGAAAAATACCTTTGGGGAGATCGAGACGTAGATGGGAGGATAATATTAAAAAGGATTTGAGGGAGGTGGGATATGATGATAGAGACTGGATTAATCTTGCTCAGGATTGGGACCAATGGCGTGCTTATGTCAGGGCGGGAATGAACCTCCGGGTTCCTTAAAAGCCTGTAAGTATTATTATTATTATTATTATTATTATTATTATTATTATTATTATTATTATTATTGGTATTCTTATGAAATTTTCAAATAACTTTAGATATTCACAAGTTGCAGAAGTTCCTGATAATGTGGTCCCCACTCAAGGTTTACATGGCAAGTTACGCCCTCTGTGCGTATTAGAAGTAGATGAGTGTCCATACTCGCTGTGGAAATTCGAACTCGGGTCGTCCGATTTTGTGACCACATGTATAATCGCAGAGGGGAACTCTATTCTTACAGAAATGCATTGATTTTATTGTTATCATCATCCTCATCGCTTCCATTGACATGATCGTTGAACCGACGATAAAACCAAATAATGGAACAATTCAGATATATTCAAACCATTAGCTTCAATCGAAGTTGTATAAGCACACTAGCGCTCTCATCTGGATGGCGGTGTTTAGGAGAAATATTGCCACAAGATGTAAGAAACTCTCCTTGCAGTCCGACCGTACTCTGTCTTTCCTCGTAATGGCGTCATTCCAGGTACTAGATCGATATAATCGAAAGTTTTGCAATATACATTATATTCATCACTTAGTGCAACAATGGTGCAACTCCTCTCAGTCAGAATCTTTGGCTAAGAGATGTATCTGAAGAACATGAGTTCAAGCCTTGCCGAGGGAACAAATACTTTCGGAAGGAAAGTGAATATTGGGGGGAGTCTCGTGCTGTAGATTTATGGCAAGATAAGTAACTCTTTCCCTAAATAGCAAAATTTGATAGTGTTCGGTGAGTGAGTTTGTCATTTTTCGTGCAAATTGAGCTTTGTTCCCCAGGTGAATAAAAACAAATTAAATTTTAAAGTGAGTGTGCTGCAAAAAACAAAACAATAAAAGCACAATAACATAATCAGAGAGGTGAAATAGGCCTCGTCTGTATAGGTGACGTCAAGAATAACAGCAGCATTTTCTAGTATATTAAAAGTTATAAACCGTTCAATTATTGTACCACTGTTAAATGGTACAATTTAAATGTTTTCCGAAGCTCTTTATGCGCGGTTGCTAACACTCAGACTGTCTTTTGAAATTTCTCAATAAGTCGACGGACGCATTACTATGAGATACACTTCTTTCTGATAATTTTTCAGCAAATGCTTCCTTCGCTGAATCTGTGTATTTATCGCTTTGTCGAACGAAGTCATAAACAAGAAAAGCTCGTTCCTTAGTTGAAAGAACCATAATTACAAACTGAACAACTAAACACTACACTAGTATTGCTTTTTCAATAGCTGCTTACCAACTGAATTAAAACAGTGAAATATCACGCGACAATGGAACAAATGAATACAGAAAAGTCACACAACAATGAACAATCAGTGCTACTAATATATCTTACATTACTATATGAGTTTGGTTCGAACTTATAACCTAATCTACAGCCGTACTAAGTGCACAGCGACTTTCAAAACGCATTGTAATTGAAGGAAGGAGAAAACATGATATTTTATACATCTCTTCCATCTTTTCACTCACTCATTCACCTTCTTTTCATGTGTTCATTATCACTTATTCAAAAAACCCATTCGTACTTTTATCACCCGTTTGTTGAGGCATGTGTAATCAGTAGACCATGGAACTTTATGCACAAAAAAACCCTTAAAATATACATGCAACTATGCAGCAAAACCTGTTAAAAATATGCGCTAAAAATTGAAATATATTTTATTTTTATTTTATTGGGTTATTTTTTTACGACGCTGTATCAACATCTAGGTTATTTAGCGTCTGAATGATATGAAGGTGATAATGCCGGTGAAATGAGTCCGGGGTCCAGCACCGAAAGTTACCCAGCATTTGCTCGTATTGGGTTGAGGGAAAACCCCGGAAAAAACCTCAACCAGGTAACTTGCCCCGACCGGGATTCGAACCCGGGCCACCTGGTTTCGCAGCCAGATGCGCTGACCGTTACTCCACAGGTGTGGACATTGAAATATATGTGGTAAAAACACACTTTACAGGTTTATTTGGTTTAATAATATGATGTAAATGAAAGTAATTTAAAGTAACCATAATTTTTATTTTAAATTTTTTTTCTATTAATGAATTAATTATTTATTTTACTTTAATTGGTACATTTTTAACCTTCTAACTTCCAATCTTTTTTACTCCTTTGCCTTTCACGTAATTATTATGGTAGTGCGCTTTGCAGCTATTGTAGGCAGTTGCTGGGTTGCTGATCAGAGATGATTCGGACATTTTTTACTTGAGCACAAGCATGTAAAATACGAACCAGAAGTTTCTCCCTTGTTTCCACTTCGCGCTTGTAGACTTTGCTATTAGATCAACATCACACACAGTAATTCAATGGAGTAAATTCGGGTGACCTCGGTGGCCAAGAAATGACTCCACCGCGACCGATCCAACGTCCAGGATACGTTTCATTGACTCTACTACAACCTAATGTTTTGGTTTTTGTCCGCATGTAAATGCTAATGAAGGATATGAGATGACACCCGTACTTTTCAAATAGCTGTATGTCAGATACTGTTAAGCAATTTTTTTTTGTTCAAAATCACCAATATTATCACCCCTAACATCATGTACCTTACCTCCTGACACATCCTGTAAATGGCTTTAAAAGGGAAAACACATCAATATATGCATTTATGACAAAATAAAATTGGCTTTATTCGAATGTAAAAACCATGCTCGGCAAAAGTCCACGTTGACTTTTTCAATATGCCAAATCAATAAAAAAATGAGCAATTTCATGAAGTTCCGCGGTCTAGTTATCAGAATATTTCCGGCTTCCTTACCGACTTACCATTATTCCACTGTTGCTCCAAATTTTGAATCATCCTATTACAGTCTGTCAAATTATTTCGTCCATCGGCCAGTTAGATCAACAGACAGGTTCACACCTGTGGAGTAACTGCCAGCGCGTCTGGCCCGGGTTCGAATCCCGGTCGGGGTAAGCTACCTGGTTGAGGTTTTTTCCGGGGGTTTCCCTCAACCCAATACGAGCAAATGCTGGGTAACTTGGTGCTGGACCCCGGACTCATTTCACCGGCATTATCACCTTCATATCATTCAGACGCCAAATAACATAAGATGTTGATAAAGCGTCGTAAAATAACCTACTGAAATCAACAGACAGGTCCACTTCTGTGGAGTAACGGTCAGCGCTTCTGGCCGCGAAGCCAGGTGACCCGGGTTCGAATCCCGGTCGGGATAAGTTACCTGGTTGAGGTTTTTTCCGGGGGTTTCCCTCAACCCAATACGAGCAAATGCTGGGTAACTTGGTACTGGACCCCGGACTCATTTCACCGGCATTATCACCTTCATACCATTCAGACGCTAAATAACCTAAGATGTGGATAAAGCGTCGTAAAATAACCTACTGAAATCAACAGACAGGTCCACTTCTGTGCAGTAACGGTCAGCGCTTCTGGCCGCGAAGCCAGGTGGCCCGGGTTCGAATCCCGGTTAAGGCAAGTTACCTGGTTGAGGTTTTTTCCAGGGTTTTCCCTCAACCCAATACGAGCAAATGCTGGGTAACTATCGGTGCTGGACCCCGGACTTATTTCACCGGCATTATCACCTTCAATTCATTCAGACGCTAAATAACCTAGATGTTTATACAGCGTCGTAAAATAACCAAATAAAATAACATCAACAGACAGACAGATGTGTACACGTTTGTTTGTGCGAGATCGTGCGTATTTGCTTGTTTTCCGCACAGAACCAATATGCGGTAAGTGTGAAATACAACATTCAGTATTCCCAACGTAACACACATAACAATTTCCCTCTTCTTACCGCTTAAGCGCGACATTCATTTTACTGCTTTAGGCTTTTAACATATTATTTTTAGAGATGTTTAACATAGTAATAATTATAAATTGGAAACTTACCACTGCAATTTCACCTAAATTATAATGTTAATTATTGTTTTTAAATATTTGCAAAAATTAAGTAAAGTCTACTACTCCACGAAACTTATTGCATTCCTGATACAAGTAACATTAAGGAAGCCGTGAAAAAATCAACGAGATTTCAGATGCCGATGTTATTACTGCAATATGTTATATAAATAATATTGTTAAAATATTAAAATGAAAAATATATCATTACATAACCTTACCGTTTGTTTTAAGTTCGCATTTATAGACTGGGGAGGGGGGCAGACAGACGTATATCACGGCCTGCTGGAGTATAGTAAACACAGAAAACATTTTACAGCAACATTGTTGAAGAAAGATATTTTGGTGTTCCGAAGTTGCCGTAATTAAACAGAAACCAAGATGGAGATTTCATTGCAACTAATTAGAAATTCGTCTTTCAGGTATGTAATAAACGATCTTCGCACAAAATAATGTACGATACACGAGCGGTATGTTTGTTTTCATGTTCTCGGAAATTAAAAAAGCTCAACTACGTTTCGCTTTTTCAATCTGTTTCTCGAACATGAAAACGTCAACATACCGCTCTTGTAACGTATATTACTATTACCTTGGCAAGTCAATGGTAATTTTGAGAATTAACTTACTATATCATTTATTTTGAGATTGCTGTAATTATTTGTTATAGAGAAAGTATTTTTTTCATTGTGAAATTTTACATAGACGCTTTATTTTCTTACAAAGCATTGTTTTTTTCATCAGCTTGATGGAGGCAGCGGGGATGCAGACCAAGTGTAGAAAATGTAATAGAAGTAGATTTTATTGCAGAAGTGAAAATGGATTTAGGAGGCTGGTGGGGGGGGGGGCAAAGACAAGGTCGTTATGTGCTCTGAAATCGGCGATCAAACTTTGTGCCCATTGAACAAACCCAACTACTGAATAGAATCCCAAACTACGCGCCACCTGCCCGGCCGGGTCAGGGGAAGAGGCGCACAAAGGACGCCAGCCAGCGTCGCTAGCCCCCGTATTGATTTGGGAACCCCTCATCTTGTGGTTTCATTTCCTAAGTGCAAGAGACGGCTGCGTGCAACAGTGATACAAGGCGCAGGGGGTCGCCACAGTCGACGACAGCTAGGGATTGCAGATTACACATTGTGAAGGACAGAGTTGTTCAGATGTTAAACAGTAGGCTACTGGACGTTACTGAGAAAGTACTGCTGAATGTGATTTTACATAATTACTCCATCGGAATACATTTTGGAATACCCATCCCTGTAATTCCTGCAAATATAGACTTTTATTATTATTATTATTATTATTATTATTATTATTATTATTATTATTATTATTATTATCATTATTAAAACACGGGGATTTTACTGGAAGCAAGTAAAGAGATAGGTTTGGAAGTAAATCCCCAAAAGACAAAATATATCATTATGTCTCGTGACGAGAATATTGTACGAAATGGAAATATAAAAATTGGAAATTTATCTTTCGAAGAGGTGGAGAAGTTCAAATATCTTGGAGCAACAGTAACAAATATAAATGATACTAGGGAGGAAATTAAACACAGAATAAATATGAGAAATGCCTGTTATTATTCCGTTGAGAAGCTTTTATCATCCAGTCTGCTGTCAAAAAATCTGAAAGTTAGAATTTATAAAACAGTTATATTACCGGTTGTTCTTTATGGTTATGAAACTTGGACTCTCACTTTGAGAGAGGAACATAGGTTAAGGGTATTTGAGAATAAGTTTCTCAGGAAAATATTTGGGCCTAAGAGGGATGAAGTTACAGGAGAATGGAGAAAGTTACACAACACAGAACTGCACGCATTGTATTCTTCACCTGACATAATTAGGAACATTAAATCCAGACGTTTGAGATGGGCAGGGCATGTAGCACGTATGGGCGAATCCAGAAATGCATATAGAGTGTTAGTTGGGAGGCCGGAGGGAAAAAGACCTTTGGGGAGGCCGAGCCGTAGATGGTAAGATAATATTAAAATGGATTTGAGGGAGGTGGGATATGATGATTGAGAATGGATTAATCTTGCTCAGGATAGAGACCAATGGCGGGCTTATGTGAGGGCGGCAATGAATCTCCGGGTTCCTTAAAAGCCAGTAAGTAAGAGTAATTTTTACATAACTGTAACTTGAAAAAGTTAAGAGTAACTAAGAATGAACCACATACTTTGGGTTACAATTATGATGTTTCTGATGCTACCCAAACGTTTTGCTGAATTTTGCGAGCAGTGAATCATATTGTTATATGTAATGAATTGAAATCTGGTACCCCAGGAATGACAAAAATTACACAGTGAAACCTTATTCATTCAGAGCATGTTTTGGGGGCGTCCTTTTCTACTGGTTGTTCAATACGTACATGTTAATATTCATTTATTAAAAATAATGAAATTCGACATGAAATAAAATATTGTAGGTTGCAAGAATTGTGTTACAAAAGAAAATATACGTCAAAATATTTCCACAATATTCAATTTGTGTACCTAAATATGAAAATATGCATGTAGTGTAAATAGATCTTAAAATATGCAATCATATGCTCTAAGAAATATGTGTTAAGTAATTAATGCTGTCATTATAATATAAGGATACCATATATGCATATATTACAAGCTTACATGCAATATCATCGTTGAGCTTTCTTCCGCTGTCATCCCTCTTTCAGTCATTCTCTCGACTCCTGTCATCGGCTCGCTGTTTCTCCGTCTCTCTCTCTATCTCTCTCTCCCTCTCGTCTTCCCGTCAGTGTCCAAACAAATGTCGTCTCTGGCCAGCAGTTGTTGGCTTCTGAATCCCATTAAAAATGTTCAAAACTATTATGCTCAAAGCATCAACGTCGGTGTAGCAATTCGCCTCTTATTGCATATACAACCTTGGTCCTTGGTATTCAAAGAAAAGCAGGTCAATAATAAAACTACTTGTGAACAGCAATAGAATGTTCGCAGTGGTATCAAACGATTCGTAACTAACGAGTCTACAACTCAATTCAGAAGCAATCAACAGTCGACAAGTTAAATTGGAAAAAATCGAGAGTGAAATTGCGTGAAGAGAGGCATACCCAGTGCAAATGGAAGTAGACGTATAAATAATGAGTAGCAAAGGATAGAGCACGATGGTTTCTATAGCAATTGACATGTTTACTCTCAATCGATATAAGATGGCTATTCCCTGGAGTCCCTGCACAACGAAGACATGTCGTGTTTTCAGGGTATTTGGAAAGAAAGAAGAATATTGATTGCCACTACTGACGTTTACATTAACAGAAATTGTATCAGCCACTTATTCACGTAAAACTTGCGGCCTGTTACCATTCTTTTCCGTTTTCTTGCAGTATTTTAATGTACAGTATAAAAACTCTGAATAAGAAGGTGGGATGAGAAGTTGTTCTCCTTCTATCTAATATAAATACCAGTAGCGGCCGGTGATCGAAATCCTCGGTGAGGCCAGATGAAACTATATGATATGATATATGATATGATATTAATTATTATTGTTATTATATTATTAATATTATTATTACTGTATTATTATTAGTCTATTATTATTATTATTATTATTATTAATCAAAAATAATAATTTAACTCACCAAATAAGCTGTTATGCTGTCAGTTTCAGTGATTCTTTCAGTGTGATGAAGCTACCTATACTGTGTGTGTTGAAAATCCCCTTTCTTTCTTTTCTTTTTATTTCCCCTCCCCTTTTGACAGCAACAAACAAGGCCAACAGAGAAGTTTATTTTGCACCACATTACCACTTAACCATTTATGTTGCCCATACCGGGATGCAATAGAAACTCGCGTTTTAAGATTATCTGTCAGAAAAATTGTCAGCGATGTCGTAGGTATCTAGATTGACTCTCTCTTTATTTAAAACTTCCTTTCTTTCAATATTATTTTTTCTCGAAAAAGGACACTCTAACAATGAATTAATTACACCAGCATTATTTCTCGCATTTGTTTCTGTTTATATTTTCTCGAAATACATAACATCTGGCCCAGATTCACTACTGTACTACGAAGTACAACACCCTCGCTTAAGTCATAAACTAAGACATAAGGGGAGGGAACAGTGTGGTCTCTGCCTGCCAAAGAGCTGGAATTTTTGTTATTTATGGCCTATTTAGGAAGACAAGTCACCATTGCTATTCCCACCCCACTCTACCCTTGAGGCCGGCCCATGGATGTGAGGAGTGAAACCTGACCATGCCAGACGAATTGTGCCTCAGCTACAACGTTTTAAGCGCAAACTCAAAGCCCGCGAAAATACAGGAAATGCAGAAACCAGACCCGGCACGAACGATCCTGGCCTCAGGAACAAATGTTACTGCAAAACAGATCTATATACATCACAAGCCAGACCCGGCACGAGCGATCCTGGCCTCAGGAGCAAATTTTACTGCTAAACAGGTCTATATACGTCACAAAGTTTTCAAATGCTTCTACAGCGATGTATGCTTAATTCAAATAACTAATACATTATATAAAAACAAAAAATTTGATTTCAGTTAAGGGTATATGTACGTGAACGACCACAAATATTATCAGAAAATGCAGACTCTAAAATTTTATAAGAAAATGAACTCACAATTGGACAAAAATTACAAGGTACTACAGCAAGACTTATTAGAACTTAAATATCTGATAAAAGTATAAAAAAATGTTACTAATAATATTTTTGAAACCAATTTTATCAGAATATGAAAAAAATCTGCAGTTACATCATTTGGTAACCATAACATTGTTATGGTCTCTCTGACATCTTTAATATTTTTCCTGCATGTAATAAACACTTATTTCTGAAAAGTAGACTACTCTCAGACATGTAGAGTTGTTTATTTTAATACAATTAATTTTTTATTTGTCCTATATAAAATTTATTAAAATTTACATAATGTTTTGTGACCTAATGTTTATATTTTTCAAAGAAATGGGCATTATTGTAGTATATCGTTTGCATAAATGCATGTTAAATCAGTGTACAAAATTTCAGAATTCTGTCTCTAATGGTTGTGGAGTTATGAAATAATATGTGTGAAAATTTTCAAATTTTGGAAAATTTAATTTAAAGTAAAAAGCAAATTCTGAAAAAGATTATTAGTAACCTTCTTTATACTTTTATCAGATATTTAAGTTCTAATAAGTCTTGTTGTGGTACCTTGTAATTTTTATCCAATTGTGAATTGATTTCCTTATAAAATTTTAGAAATTTTGAGCCTGTATTTTCTGATAATATTTGTGGTCGTTCGCGTACATCAGCCGTGAGGAAAATGCGACTCACGAGCACATTGTGGCTCGCAATGATAGCTGTGCTTTCTACCTCCCACAACCCCCACCCTCTCACTCACTGGAGTCAAACTCCGTTCCATTTGTATTTGTCTCTGACCTGCGAGTGGCGTATCGTCGCAATGCCTCTCTCGAAACCATGTACCTCTACAAAAACGAAAGTTTCAAGTAGGATGGGAGGACGCATTTTTTTGCTGCCAATATGATGAGAATATTAAATGTATGATTTGTCCACAAGTATTACGAGAAAACGGCATTATACTACATGTCACTCATGAAACATTAAAAGGTTGGGTTATTATTATTATTATTATTATTATTATTATTATTATTATTATTATTGTACATCGATCCTTTATCAGCAGATGTACAAATAATGCGGTTAGATCTTCAATTTAAACTCACAGATTTACAATGTGATGTTAAATGAAAGCTAGATGTAAGGACTTGACAAATGTTGAACTTTCAAATCTTTGCCAAAAATAAATATCCGAAGCTTCGTTCTTTCGCTTGCTCTGTTGAAGCCATGTTCGCTACAACTTACGTTTTTGAAAAATTATTTTCAACAATGAAAATAGTAAAAACCAAATTTAGATCACGACTGACAGAAAAATACCTTCGTGATCAACTACGACTGGCAGTAAGTGACATAATTCCTGATTCTGAAATTCTGTCGCAGAGACATTCTGAAGACAGTTAACTTTAGGTTGTGATAATGTGTCCTATGTTTCATTCTTCATTTATTTCTTCGTTACACGTACTAAACATTAGTTTGTGGCCTTGTACTGTATAATAGTACATTATGCAACGAGCCTATAATGAAGGTAATTAAGAAGCGAGTTTCATAATTTTCATACGAGCGTCTTAATTGCCATTATAGGCGAGTTTCATACGACTTTTTATGCTCGACCATATTTCTAACTTGATATTATTAATTTTTGAGCAATTTCCCGTATGTTGTGAGATGTGCGCAGACGCGAAAGTATTGATTTTGTCCGAGGAACAGATGTCCATATTGACCTTGCTAGGCCATAAGAACCTACAGAGATAACATTGAAATGAAATTAGACATTGAAAAACGAGATGACAAATTGAATTTATTTGAATATTATTTACAATTAACGCTAATTATTATAGTAACAGAACATAACCTTCTGCGACAGTATTGGATTTCCAGCCTCCGTGACTTTTCGCTAATTCTCTTTCGATTGCATATCCGAGAATAATCGATACTTGCGGTTTTATAACGGTAGAAAGCTGACCTGTCATTGGCTGAACAGTTGTAACCTGAGTCGTCATTGACTGAAAGACCTGACCTTTAATGAGTAGGTGTACTTTAATGACATGCATTAAAGGTCTGCTACCAGGTGTATAATTACTACATTTCGGCATGGTCGAGCGTAAAATTGTATTTAAGTGCTTGACATAAGGAAAATGAAAATCCGTTAATAAGTCAGATAGTTGCTTCACTTCCCCTTCGGGGTTCCGCCTCCTTCCATAGGTGCTATGCACGTTGCAGGTTACACAGTGGCTCTGCGCACGATGACGTTTTCGCCACGGCTGACGTACATATACCCTTAAGCCAAGTGACTGAGGTCCGGCCTCACTTGCCTCAGTCAATCAGCCGTCACTGATAAATACCAATTTGTAAAGCCGGGATTGGATCCCATGTCCTCTCAAGCTGAAAGATGTTATTGTTGTTCGATTCTAAGATGCACCAGGTCGACGGCAAAGTAACGTAAGTGTCCACTCCGCTGCCTCATCTGCTATGCACATCTCGAGACAGGAGGCCTGTTGTAGGGGTAGCAGGATGCCTGCACGTCAGTTTATGGTGCGCTTTATAGACGGAATGCAATAAACAACACGAGTTATATGGCATGCAGGGCACTTTGCATGCCTTCCAATTTTTAGTGTAGAAGAAGATGACAGATATTTTTGTCTGTTATCTGCCAGTCAGACGAGGTGGAATAAAAATAAACCCATGTGTGAATGACTTTTGACGTCTTTTAATAGGATACTTTAGATCTGATTATCCGAAAAATTGTCGTGTCCCTCGACGTATGTTAAATTATACTGACAACAGCTTATTTTATTTAATAATAATAATACTTGGAAGCTAAGTTAAGAAAAGGTGAGAGTCACGAAGGAGAAGCAAATGCCACATTTAATTAAGGAAAGTCAGCACTAACTTAATCTAACACTGTATTCTGTTTGACTGTAGCAAAACTAGCATAATCCAATTTAAATCCTGACCAAATTCAACCTCGCAAACTTCAAGTCCAATAGTTAACAACAGGTCCCTAATAAAAACAACAAAACCAAATTTCTTGGCTTACAAATCGGTAAAATGTTAAATTGCAAAAATAATATTAAAGAAAATTAAGCCTTCAGGAATAACTCCCTGTAAAGTTAATTTGAATAATTTCGAGGGAAAAATTATTCCTGGGCCGGGTATCGAACCCGGGACCTTTGGTTAAACGTACCAACGCTCTCCCACTGAGCTACCCGGGAACTCTACCCGACACCGATCCAGTGGGAGAGCGTTGGTACGTTTAACCAAAGGTCCCGGATTCGATACCCGGCCCCGGAACAATTTTTCCCTCGAAATTATTCAAATTAACTTTAAGGGAGTTATTCCTGAAGGCTTAATTTGCATAATACACATCACTCTACGTAACAGAAAACCACAATTTAAAGTCACACAGAGTTAGTGTGCACTCAAATGTTGGTTGCTTGACGGTTGTCAGCCTACTTTGAGGTCTGTGGATATAGAGGGAAAAATTGGATCGGTGTCGGGTAGAGTTCCCGGGTAGCTCAGTGGGAGAGCGTTGGTACGTTTAACCAAAGGTCCCGGGTTCGATACCCGACCCCGGAACAATTTTTCCCTCGAAATTATTCAAATTAACTTTACAAGGAGTTATTCCTGAAGGCTTAATTTGCATAATACACATCACTGTACGTAACAGAAAACCACAATTTAAAGTCACACAGAGTTAGTGTGCACTCAAATGTTGGTTGCTTGACGGTTGTCAACCCACTTTGAGGTCTGTGAATATAGAGGGAAAAATTGGATCGGTGTCGGGTAGAGTTCCCGGGTAGCTCAGTGGGAGAGCGTTGGTACGTTTCACCAAAGGTCCCGGGTTCGATACCCTGCCCCGGAACAATTTTTCCATCGAAATTATTCAATATTAAAGAAATTACCCTCAAACTAAATTCGACATGTTTTGCTGTTAGATCTATGCAAGAGATAGTAGATATCAATACCTTAAAAACAATATACTTTGTTTACTTCCACTAGCTAATGAGTTTTGGAATAATATTCTGGGGAAATTCTACAGATAGTAACAGTATATTCCTACCATAAAAAAGAGTAATTAGGATAATAGTAGGTGCCAAATCTAGGGAATAGTGTAGGATCAATTTCAAAATAACTACAAAATATAATGCCCATGTCTTTTTTTTATTTTATTGGGTTATTTTACGACGTTGTATCAATATCTAGGTTATTTAGCGTCTGAACGAAATGAAGGTGATAATGCCCGGTGAAATGAGTCCGGGGTCCAGCACCGAAAGTTACCCAGCATCTGCTCGTATTGGATTGAGGGAAAACCTCGGAAAAAACCTCAATCAGATAACTTGCCCCGACCGGGATTCGAACCCGGGCCACCTGGTTTCGCGGCCAGACGCGCTGACCGTTACTCCTCAGGTGTGGACCCCATGTCTTGTAAATATATTTTTTCATTAATAAATTTCCACGTATCTAATCGTGAAAACTTTGTAACGAATTCAAAAGTTCATAACGTAATAATAATAATAATAATAATAATAATAATGATAATACTATTATTATTATTATTATTATTATTATTATTATTATTATTATTATTATTATTTATTCTGGCGAAGTTAAGACCATCAGGCCTTCTCTTTCACTTAGCCAGAAACAAAAGAAATTCATACAACAAAAGAAGCTGATAACATAAATACTCCTCAGAAAAATTACTTTCATACTCCATCGGCAAGTCTATCATGCTCTCAAAAAGGAGTGCGTTATACAGGATGTTAAAAAATAACGTTTACAATGTTTCAGGGATAATAGAGGAGGTAAAAACAAACATCTTTTGTAAGTGACAAAATATTGGCAGATGCACCGTTTATTGTGTACGTAAGTGTTAGTATAATCCATAAGGAACAATACCAGTTGTCGTTTTAGAGGTGGGGTTCAAACTGCCGTCCATTGAAGGCATTGCACAGCTGGTACCTTCGTACTATGGAGTGTCTGAAACGCTCTCTAATTACATATGCAGCTTCAACAACGCGAGCAACTAATTCTTGTGCCGTATCGATAGGTGTCCCATACACAAAACGTTTCACGTCTCCCCACAAAAAGAAATCCAGTGGGGATAGGTCCGGTGATCGAGGTGGCCACGGTACCGGCCCACCCCTGCCAATCCAACGATCGGGGAATGTAGTATTTAGGTGGTTCCTGACACGAAGATCAAAGTGTGGGGGAGCACCGTCATGCTCAAACCATATTCGTTCTCTTATGTTCAATGGGATATTTTATAAAAGTTCAGGTAGGACGTCTCGTAGAAAAACAAAATAATTACCACCACGGAGACTGTTAGGCAACAGATAAGGCCCTCCAAGGTGATCGTGCACAAACAGAACTAACCAGTGTGTGTTGTGACGGAAGTCAAGTCATCTATCCTTCAGGCCATCTAGCGGCAAAACGGCGCATCTGCTTAAGTTTCGTCACTTAAAACAGAGGTTTATTTTTATCTCCTCTGTCATACCTGAAACGTTGTAAACGTTATTTTTAACACCCTGTATGGCAGTAAAAATTTTTGAAGCCTCTCTATGGATGTAAAAATCAAACTCAAAGCATAGGATTATTTATCCTCGTTCTCACTTCCTGGCAGCAGCTCATGTTACTGCTTATAGTACACCCCAAGTATTTGAAGCTGACCACTTGCTCTACTCCTCATTTAGAATTCGTAAGTTTACCTTCTGTATTTTTCTTCCTATAAGTCCACCCCTGTGGAGTAACGGTCAGCGCGTCTGGTTGCGAAACCAGGTGGCCCGGGTTAGAATCCCGGTCGGGGCAAGTTACCTGTTGAGGTTTTTTCCGGGGTTTTCTCTCAACCCAATACGAGCAAATGCTGGGTAACTTTCGGTGCTGGACCCCGGACTCATTTCACCGGCATTATCACCTTCATATCATTCAGACGCTAAATAACCTAAATGTTGATACAGCGTCGTAAAATAACCCAATAAAATAAAAAAATAAATCTTCCTATAACCATGGTCTTCGTCTTGTTGGCATTTATCTTCATCCCTACTGCTCACAGCTGTCATTTAGCTCCAGTAGCAGATCCTTTAGTATCATCTCTCCAGCGAATCGTATGTACTTTATTCTTCTTCCTCCTACTATCACTCCTTCCATGTTCTGGAAACAGTTCTTCACTAAATCCTCCAAGTATATATTGAACAGGGTAGGTGATAAAGGAATCCTTCGCGTACTCCTCTCCCTATTTCACTTCCTTCTGACATTTCTTCTCTTTGTCGTGATTTTGACTCGTACTATTAAGATTTTTTGTGCGAGATCGTGCGTATTTGCTTGTTTTCCGCACAGAACCAATACGCGGTAAGTGTGAAATACCACATTCAGTATTCCCAACGTAACACACATAACAATTTCCCTCTTCTTACTGCTTAAGCGCGACATTCATTTTACTGCTTTAGGCTTTTAACATATTATTTCTAGAGACCTTTAACATAGTAATAATTATAAATTGGAAACTTACCACTGCAATTTCACCTAAATTTCACTGTTAATTATTGTTTTTAAATATTTGCAAAAATTAAGTAAAGTCTACTACTCCACGAAACTTATTGCATTCCTGATACAAGTAACATTAAGGAAGCCGTGAAAAAATCAACAAGATTCCAGATGGGGATGTTATTACTGCAATATGTTATATAAATAATATTGTTAAAATATTAAAATGAAAAATAAATCATTACATAACCTTACCGTTTGTTTTAAGTTCGCATTTATAGACTGGGGAGAAAAAAAGACAGACGTATATCACGGCCTGCTGGAGTATAGTAAACACAGAAAACATTTTATAGCAACAATGTTGAAGAAAGATATTTTGGTTTTCCGAAGTTGCCGTCATTAAACAGAAACCAAGATGGAGATTTCATTGCAACTAATTAGAAATTCGTTTTTCCGGTATGTAATAAACGATCTTCGCACAAAATAATGTACGATACACGAGCGGTATGTTTGCTTTCCTCGACCATGAAAACGTCAACATACCACTCTTGTAACGCATATTACTGTTACACTTTTTTTACACTTCTCTATAATAAATTACTACAACTACGTATTTTATCCTTAGCTTACATCTAAATAAACGTGGCATTGCTCAGGTCTGCACTCTGGGTCTCGAGGCCTATTTGACTGCTCCTGTGCGTTTGTGCTGACGCCCGTGTTGGCTCTTGAGCATCTCGAATCTGTAATCTTCATTTAACAAATGAGCACGACCTCCAGTAAATCGATACGCAGCCAGGGAAATGAACCGGCCCTTGTTGAATCAAAGAGTTGCATCCATCAGCAACATTTACTCTCTCCGCTCTCCATGTTAAACCCATTATTGAAATTCACGCACCCATAAACCGGGAAAATCCTGTGAATATGAACACGACGAGTGCGGTATTTCCTGCATTTCCATATAGACAGTTCGATAACCTCAATATCAATATTAATATTAATATTTATATGTTAATAATAGAATAATAGTAATAATAATAATAATAGTACAAAATAACAGACAGTGTTTGGAATTGAACGGGTTACATCATGTTCTTGTCTATGCGGATGACGTGAATATGTTACGAGAAAATCCACAAACGATTAGGGAAAACACGGGAATTTTACTTGAAGCAAGTAAAGCAAGAGGTTTGGAAAATAAATCCCGAAAACACAAAGTATATAATTATGTCTCGTGACCAGAATATTGTACGGAATGGAAATATAAAAATTGGAGATTTATCAATCGAAGAGGTGGAAAAATTCAAATGCCATGGAGCAACAGTAACAAATATAAATCACACTAGGGAGGAAATTAAACGTAGAATAAATATGGGAAATGCCTGTTATTATTCGGCTGAGAAGCTTTTGTCGTGTTATCTGCTGTCAAAAAATCTGAAAGTTAGAATTTATAAAACAGTTATATTACCGGTTGTTCTGTATGGTTGTGAAACTTGGATTCTAACTTTGAGAGAGGAACAGAGATTAAGGGCATTTGAGAATAAGGTTCTTAGGAAAATATTTAAGGCTAAGAGGGATGAAGTTGACAGGAGAATGGAGAAAGTTACACAACGCAGAACTGCATGCATTGTATTGTTCACCTGACATAATTAGGAACATTAAATTCAGACGTTTGAGAGGGGCAGGGCATGTAGCACGTATGGGCGAATCCAGAAATGCATATAGAGTGTTAGTTTGGAGACCGGAGGGAAAAAGACCTGTGGGGAGGCCGGGACGTAGATGGGAGGATAATATTAAATGTATTTGAGGGAGGTGGGCTATGATGATAGAGACTGGATTAATCTTGCACAGGATAGGGACCTATGGCGGGCTTATGTGAGGGCGGCAATGAACCTGCGGGTTCCTTAAAAGCCATTTATAAGTATTATTATTATTATTATTATTATTATTATTATTATTATTATTATTATTATTATTTATTCTGGCGAAGTTAAGGCCATCAGGCCTTCGTTTCATTCCCCATATATCTCTATTTACTTGGGGTGGTACTGCATTCCCATTTGGCGTCTGTAAAATCAAGTAGCCTGGTAAAATCTGATCCCTAAAAATAATGTTACCATGAATCTCTGATATCTATATGTACTCAATATGTCTGTCTATCTTTCACGACATAAAATCGAAGTACTTGGCATAAACATGTCCCACAACCATATCTGCATAATAAATCGAATAAATCGCACATCTAATAGAATTATGCTCTGTTTTCTTGTAGCTGGAAAAAAACAAACTATTTTTAAAAACCTGAGAACAACCTTTTTGTTAACCACATATTGTATTGTATTATATTGTATTTATTAACATTCCATGGTATTCATACATTGCTTTACAGCTAGAATATGGAACAAGTCAAAAAACTTAAATACTATTGTAAAATCTTAATTTATAGTCACAGTCTAGATGAAATATATATAGACGAGATTTACAATATAGTCTACTAGTACAACACAAAGTTTTAGTATCAATTTCATGAAGTGTTATTGAATGTCATGAATTCACCTACAGAATAGAAGGCGTGAGAAATTAGGTACTTGTTTAATTTGGCCCTGAATAATTTTAGTTTTGAGTTTCATTTTTTATATCGATAGGGAGGCTATTAAAATTTTTACTGCCATATAACGCACTCCTTTCTGATAGCACGATAGACTTGCCGATGGAGTATGAAAGTCATTTTTGGCGTGTATTTATGCTATGAACTTTTGAATTAGTTACAAAGTTTTCACGATTACATACGAGGAAGATTGTTAATGAAAAGATATACTGACAAGCTATGGGCATTATTTGTAGATTTTTGAAAATATCCCTACACGATTCCCTAGGTTTGGCATCTACTATTATTCTAATTAGTCTTTTTGTAATAGAAATATATTGTTACTATCTGTGGAATTTCCCCAGAATATTATTCCAAAACTCATTACCGAGTGGAAGTATGCAAAGTATATTGCTTTTAAGGTATTGATATTTACTATTTTTTCATTAGTCTAATAGCAAAACAAGCTGAATTTAGTTTGGGGGTAATTTCTTTAATATGATTTTTCCAATTTAAGGGGATACTGCGGTGAAATTTATATCTCAGAAACCTATGGATATTTTCGTTCCATTTTTTTACCACAAACAACTCTCATAGACTTACTTATGTGTTTAAATTTTCAGAATGATTGGTTAAGAATTGTGCCGTTAAAAAAATATTTTCATATAAATTATATAAAATCTTGGGAAGCATTTTGCATGTGTATCTGAAATTGTGATGACATGTTTTTGTGCTCAAAATATAGAGACAACATGGGTCTATGCACTCCTTGATTATTGTTCGTTAACATCACTTTTTTTAGCCAGAAAAAATTTTTATCTTTCATTACAGTACAAATATTCGAATTAAAAATTACATACAATACTAAAATAATCATATCTCCGATCTGGTGTTAGACAGAACAAAATGAATACTTGAGTTATTGCATAACATAATATTGATCGTGTGTGCCAAATTTCATGCATCTAGTCCAAGGCAATAAAGAATAAAATGAATCCCAATATTGAAAAATGAGAAAAATTAAATTTACAGATAATCCAAGTTGAAAGTTTAGTTAGTGATTATCTCATCAGAAATAGCTAGAAGGTTATGTTTTGAAGTCTGACCTTGCTAGAATCCTCCTGAAGCATAACTACATCCTTCCTGCTGCTTAAGAGCTCCTTCTGCTCTTATTTTGGCCATCTTCACCTGTTTTCGGTAGTGCTGGAACTTCTGAGTCGAACGTAGGATTCTGTTCCTGACGCGTCTCCTGTCCCGAGCAATACTAGTCTTCATCCCTTGATGACCAGGAGAAACACCAGCTTGCTGAAGAGTTCTTGTCATAGTTTTGCTGTATCCATGATTAAATTCACTGACTGCAATGGCTACAGCTATGTCAATTTTCCTTTTCGATACAAAATTTTCCTTTGGGCACTTGTTCCACACCATGCTGTGGAGACCTTCATTGGCATTCTGTGTTTTTCCTCTCATACACCTTTCCAGGAGGTCAGTTGATGCCAGCTTCTGATAAAGAGGAATAATTTTCTCCAAGACAAATGGAGAGATTGGTGTGTGAATATGTTGTCGGTGCGTGCCGGGTTGTGTTCCCATAGCCACAGCTTTGTTGTAAAAGCACCAACTTTCAGGGCCAGCAGGGCATTTTGAGTGGAAGGGATTCGCATCAGTTGAGGAACAGTGGTGTAAAGTGGCCAGTACTGCTGTTCTCATTGCTGTAACATCATTAGTGTTTTCTCGTATGGCATTTCCATAATAGCGGGTGAGTTTCTGAATTGTAACATTTGTAAGACTCCCTGGCTTTTTACCTCCCAATTTAAATTCTTTGGCAACTTGTCTCAGCCCTGTACCTAGTCGTTTTGACACATGATTCACACACTCCTCCTTCACCAATTTAATAGGGCCATAAATCTTTAGATTTTGAAGATGGTTGAAAGGGTTGCTGTCGCCATCTGACAACAGGGTGGTGTATCTCAGTCCATAATCTATAGATCTCTTCCACAGTAACTTTGCAGCAAATGCCTCCATACCACCAGATGATCCACTATAATTTTGTTGACACTCTGATTTATGACCTAGTTTCCATATACTGAACTCAGGGGAATCAACACCAAGATCTTTTGTAGCTAGTTGACATGCATGGCAGTATTTAGATATTACAGCATAGTCAACAACATAACCAGTGAGAATATCTATTACAAAACCGACACCATACAAGGATGTGTGTCCCCTCTTGTGCCAAGAGCCATCGAAGCTTACAGCAATATCCACTGGCTCATTTCTATTGTCATCTGTTATGTTTTTCTCCCTATATACAGTTTTTACCTCTTCCCTAATTGCATGCATTGAATTTTGGGCTACTGTAGTGTTTGTTGCAGTAATAATTTTTAAGTGATCATTGTAAGAAGACAGTGATATACTGTTCACATTTAGCACTGCTGAAAACTGTTCAATTGCTGAATGCCCTCTCCCAATATTTGTAAATGCCTGGACTACTCTCCTGTTTATGTCAAATGGTGCCCTAGTCGATGATTCACTATTTACCACTCTATTCGATGTCAATACTGAACTTTTCTCACCATCACAAGTTATACATTTCATGGAAATTCTGCAAGCAAAACCTTGGAAATCTCTTGTATGGAAAGCTAGTGTCTTGTTCCCACACATGTCACAAGATATATTATGCAAAAGTTCATCTAAACACTTCAGATTTACTATAACGTAACTTGGAGAATTGTCTGGTTCACAACATACACTATCTACATTGTCTTCCAGGGAACGTAATCTTACATTTGTATCGTCACAGTCACCAAATGGACCTGGTTGTGATGTAGGCATAGTATCTAACACTGGATGTTCCTCTTGAACAGATTCAGCTGTACTTACCACATCACTTTTTTTCCATCTTGCCTGAATCCTTGCCTTAGCCAACTTCTTTTTTTGCAGTTTTGAAACACCTGCACTTTTAATTGTATGCAGCTTCTTCCTAGGCATTATTAATGATGGTCTACACTAAAAAAATACCCTAACTAAAGTATATCTATTCTACCTAAAATATAATGCGCAATACGAAATAACTAAACTGTATAAATGTAAAAACTAGGAAATAAAAGTTCTAGAATTGAGAACTAAACTAAATTACTTTGCAAAACATATAACCTCCAGACAGAAAATAGCACTTGGCAATGTTTACAAACGGAATGAGTCGCTTTCTGTACTCATATTTCCTACTGCATTTGTTGTGGTCACCATGAAAACATGTTTTCAAGAAAGAGTTTATGAAAGGTTCTAAAAAAATTGAAAGTCGGATTCAGAGACATCTAGGGAATAGTTTGGAACTATTTGAACAACTGCAGTGTCTCAGTAGATAATGAAACACAAAGTTCAAAGAAAAACGTAGAAAATTCCATCCCTAAACTGTGTTCCTACTCCAGGAGGGAGCAGGAGATTTAAAAGGACGGGGGTGTGGCTCTTAAGCAATGCAGGCATTTAAAAATGGCTGTAATAACAGGTGTTCGAGTTGCGCAAAGGTCACCAAACTTACCACACTTGTTAAAAAGGACATGGAGAATATTTTAATGTAAGAAAAAAAATTTTTTTTTAACAAAAATGGCCATATTTCACCACAGTACCCCCTTCACATTATCGATTTTAAGCCAAGAAATTTGGTTGTTGTTGTTTCTAATAGGGATCTGTTATTAATTATTGCGCTAGAAATTTGATACGTTGAATTTGGACAGGATTTAAATATAATTATGTTAGTTTTGTTACAATTTAATACTAATTTATTGACTGAGAACCAGTCACATATTTTGAAGAGAATTTCCTCTGTTGAAGATTGGAATGTGTTGGAGTTATTGGCTGTAATTACTATACTTGTGTCATCTGCAAATAATATGGGCTGACCTACATCTTTTATTAGGGGGGCAAGATCATTTATAAACACTAGTAACTTCGCTCTAGAATATGCCATTAGGAAAGTTCAGGATAACACAGAGGGTTTGGAATTGAACGGGTTACATCAGCTTTTTGTCTATGCGGATGACGTGAATATTTTAGGAGAAAATCCGCAAACAATTAGGGAAAACGCGGAAATTCTTGTTGAAGCAAGTAGAGCGATAGAGTTGGAAGTAAATCCCGAAAAGACTAAGTATATGATTATGTCTCGTGACCAGAATATTGTACGAAATGGAACTATAAAAATTGGAGATTTATCCTTCGAATAGGTGGAAAAATTCAAATATCTTGGAGCAACAGTAACAAATCTAAATGACACTCGGGAGGAAATTAAACGCAGAATAGATATGGGAAATGCGTGGTATTATTCGGTTGAGAAGCTTTTGTCATCTAGTCTTCTGTCAAAAAATCTGAAAGTTAGAATTTATAAAATAGTTATATTACCGGTTGTTCTGTATGGGTGTGTAACTTGGACTCTCACTTTGAGAGAGGAACAGAGATTGAGGGTTTATGAGAATAAGGTTCTTAGGAAAATATTTGGGGCTAAGAGGGATGAAGTTACAGGAGAATGGAGAAAGTTACACAGCAGAGAACTGCACGCATTGTATTCTTCACCTGACATAATTAGGAACATAAAATCCAGACGTTTGAGATGGGCAGGACATGTAGCACGTATGGGCGAATCCAGAAATGCATATAGAGTATTGGTTGGCAGGCCGGAGGGAAAAAGACCTTTGGGGAGGCCGAGACGTAGATGGAAAGATAATATTAAAATGGATTTGAGGGAGGTGGGATATGATGATAGAGACTGGATTAATCTTGCTCAGGATAGGGACCAATGTCCGTCTTATGTGTGGGCGGCAATGAACCTCCGGGTTCCTTAAAAGCCAGTAAGTAAGTAAGAAAAAGTAGGGGACGTAATATTGATCCTTGAGGAATTCCATTAATAATAGTTCCCCAGATAGTAACCGGGAATCGAATCCTTACACTTTTGCTGAGCATCTTGCAATTACAGTATCTTAGCTACAGCTGGGTCAGAAAATTCTTAGAATGGCTTCATTACTCACTCCCTTTTGTGATTTGTGCTGAAGAAACATAAGTCGGCTAGGAATAAGTTCGCAAAAGAAACGTTAGGAACGCTTGGCTGGATCCCGAACGTGTTTGAGGTTTATTTAGCAGGATTATAGTGGAATCCTTTATTCCGAACTGCTTTACATAAGCCTGTGGAATTTTCGTCGAGGTTTTTGTACCTCACTACACATTTTTCTCCCTCTCCCGTCTATGTACCGTAGCAAGGAGTCTATATACTTGAGCGAGAAGTGGATTGAAGTCGAGATGAAGTTGAGCAGAAGGATCAACAAAATCGATGTAAAGAAATAGAAACGAACTGTTGAACAATTCAGTGGCATTTGCGCTTCACCGATTCCTAAAATGAATTATCACAATTCGTGAATGAACAAACACACTGGAAGAGATCTGATAAAATATACCTGCGAGGCACTACTTTTTTATTTTCACAGTTTCCACTAGAATGATTCGAGATACAGTTAAAATTTTACAGGTAATGAAAGCTATTATTCAGCCGAGAAACCCTTGTCATATCTTTCTGCTAGCAAAAAAAAAAAAAATAAAGTAATAAAATGACCTAACTCTTCGTTGTACAAGTGATGTCATATAAAAATGGATCTCACGAGCAACATCAAGTTTTCTCTCGCGTCTTTCATTGATTCAGCGTCCTAATTTATTGTCGTCTAAACCAGTTTTGGGCAATCTTTCTGGCAATGAGTCTAAAGAAAGAAGTGATACACGAGTTTATTGAAACCTAGTTTATTTAAAAGCTGCAATAGAGTACATTTTACAGAAGTATTCCCATATTTGTCTATTATTATTAGTTATCCAATAGATATGAAGGGATGTGTGATACCTGAATTCTCATTATGTACAGGAACATCATTTTATTTTTACTAACATTTCTAATGTTAACCTGGCTATACCTTTGGATTAACGGTTGAGAACCGGAAACACCGTTTGCTACCCCCTTCGATGACTGGAGTTAGATGATACTGGCGTAAAATACAAACAAATCACTTTACTAAGTATAGGAGGGCAGAAAAGTAGTTCACCATTTACGTAAACTAGGATGTATCGCGATTTTGAGTTTCATAATTTTCATTAGATTTTTGTTTAATCAAAATACAGTACAATAAGTGTTTTTACTGACGAACTGAGCTATCCATTCGGACGTATTCATTATGCAGTGTATATTATACTGTCTACAGCACATTAGCGTACAATGTAGAAAATGAAGTTAAATTGAAAAATAATCATAATACGGATATTTAAACACAATTTTGAAATTGGTGGCCGTTCATTTCGATACAGGCTTCAGTTCTTTTGTGCATATTATCGCACTATAGACTATTGTATCTAATTCCAATTACCAGTTTCGTCTTTCGTACTAGTAACTCATGTTGAAATAATTCTGTACCTACTCTATAAAAGAGTACCTTACGTACTGTAAATTCAATCTTCACTTCTGCCCGACCCGAAAATATAAAATTACTCAGACATGCTATCTACTGTCCGTCCAAGTGGTTTTGTCGCAGGGTCGTAGAAAGGGGGGAAATCACGTGACAGTTAATTACTTAATGAGGCCCTTTTATTTAAAAGTTACTTTAAACAGTTGTATAATCTATCTTTAGTCTTGCATACACTACTTTTAACACTTTATTACAGAAGATTGATAAATGGGCAACTTACTAGTGTTATATATTTAAGCACGTAGGCTTACAGCTGTTTCGTTATATACGCCATCGTCAGAGCCTACTGGATCATAGCGTCATCTTGCACTGGTAATGAATGATATTAAATGTTAATGGATATAATAGACACAAAAGTAGAAATAAGATGATTAGAGCCCAGAGTACACTGGAGTTAAATCGCTCGCTTGAACTCGGTCGAGTGTCGCACCCTCGAGTGAGTTACGATCGGTCGTGATACGCTCGTAATAAATAGAAGCACAGTACAAGGTCATCTCACCGACATGTCTTATCTTGTATGGAAGGCGACAGATAAGATACACATATGTTTTGCTCACACGGTAAAAATAAGGCTTTATTTTCTGCGTTTATGACAAACGTTTAACGTACCAAAACAGGAACATGAAGTTATAAATAAAATAGTATGAAAAACTTCGGTATACAGTTATTGTTGCTAATTAATAATTATTCAATATTTGATTTGCCACATATATAATATGATAGGTCCATACATAGTGTTCCGCCTATATACTGCGACAATGTAGAAACGTTTTACAAAATAGTATTGATATAGCAGTAGATTAATAATATTAGTACAGAGATAACGTAACAGAAAATATAATAAAACGAATAATCATGCTGCACAACTGTTACAGACGCAAAGATTGATACACTAATTATATTAGAGATTATTATCATTATTAGAAAACTTGATACGGTTCTTGCAATATCGTGATTGTGTTCTCCGTTTATAACAATTACATTTACATCCAATAACATCTATCAGATGTGGCAAAAACAAAATCACTCCTGTGTGGGGAGGGGGAAACATATACCTACAACATTTATATTACATTTTAAAGCAAGTTTTGTGGTTGTACTATGGAGAGGTTAGTTAAACACTGCGAAGTTTTGAAATGATAAACATCTATGATGTTACTACACAGTTCATCACTGTAACAAGGACGAATGTCTAACGCTCGGCTTATACCGTTCGAGGATTTATCGCTCGTGACAATTTTACCCATTATGCATGTGCGCTACCTATCGGATTATGCTATGAACTACTTGGCGCTCGAGTGAAAACGTCCGATGCAGACCTCTGTTAGAGACGAATGGATAGTTCATATTGCTCTAAATTAGTGCATTGCAGAATTACTGATAACAAAATTCCAGTAATATCCATAACTACACAAATGGAAACCTAACCTAAAATTAGGAAGAAGAGTTTCAAGGAAAGGAAAATATAATAATGAAATAATAGTGATTTGTATTTGAATTTGTATCTCGGATAGCGTATGAAGAATAGCTGTTGATACAATCATAATGCCGGACACATGAATTCAGCAATATAGCAATGAGGTCCCTAGTAGGCAACGCTTCATGCTTTGCAGTTTCGAAGTTCTCACCTGCAATAAATTTCACTCCTGCTGGTTCTGTTTCCTTTAATCCTCTAAATCCTAAATGAGGCTTGCTTATTTCAATCGATACCCTCTTACAACCTCAAAATAAAGTTGTTTACTTCACGCCCCGTTCATATATTACGAGATCTGGTAGCAGGAAAGTAAACAACCTGATGGAAAGCAATAATGGGGTCGCTTTTAGCGGCATACACGCAAAGAAAAAACATTTCATGTTGCCGACCCGTCGGTTCGTGGTGCCTGCGAGGTCTAGACCATCTCTGTCACGTACACTGTCCGAAGTTCGAGTCCCGTGTAGGCTGGAATTTTTCATTTTAAAATCTGTAGCCGCCATAGTCGCAATTGTGGGTTTTGTTTTCGGTCTTCCCCATTTTATTGTCATTCCGACCAATCTCCATTCTGTTCTTACATCAGCTGGTCATTTTCATAGCATCTCCCCGATCGCTGGTTGATGAATTATTGCGAAGGCGATTGGTAGAACATGCGAAAACCTGGAGACACAACGAGCTGTTGCAGATGAATGTAAGTCTAACCGGGAATAGCGTACTAGTTCAATTATCATGCATAATATATCGTTATGCGTTCGTCCTTTCCCTGTGAGTCCATGTGAAATCGGACAGAAACGTAGGAAAATATAGTATTTAGTAGGCTATACAGAGTGTTTCCGAGATGGTGTTACAAACTTTCGGGGATGATAGCGAAGGGCACATGTATCAATTTGAGATAAGGAACCCTGGTCAGGAAATGACTGAGTCGAAAGTTACAAGCAATAATATTTCAGTGGAAATGAAATAATTTTACTCCTATGTACACCTTATTTATGTGTATTTATCTGTACATCTTACACATACTGTATTCATTTGACGTTGTTTACGTTGTCTACTTACAGTATTCCATTCAATGCGGTATCTGAGGGATGGGGACAGGAAACTACACTAAAGCAATGCAGATAGCGTAGTGTGTAACGGACATGGTCGGTCCTGATATGCATGTCTGTAGACAGCAGTGTATGTGTACAAGTTGCAGTGTCCAGTCGATCAGTCCTAGTGAAATGGAGGAGTACACGAGAGCGGAATATGCAGACCTGATTTTCGAATACGGATGAGCCAATGGGAACAGTAGACAAGCTCGCAGATCATATCGGGACAAGTACCCACGTAGGAGACATCCGGCCCATACCATCTTTCCACGACTGTTCCAAAGGTTAAGGGAAGGAGGGCAAGTGGTGCCAAATTACATTTCCATTTCCACACAACTATTTTTGCTTATAACTTTCGACTCAGTCATTTCCGTCCCTGATTCTTTATCTCAAATTGATACATGTGCCCTTCGCCATCATCCCTGAAAGTTTGTAACACCATCTCGGAAATGCCCTGTATATTAACACAAACAATTTTTAATTTTCATTATACAGTGCCTTTCCTGTGGGGTCGCCCGTTGCACGGCGTCCGGCGATAGCAACCGATGTTATACCCCGCAGCCAATTCAGTACTAATATACAATGTACAATGAAAATGATCATGTACAATTGAGTAAAATTACAAAGAAAAATAATCACGTTCCTTATAACATGAGATGTCGGAATTGTTGTTCTCCATTCACATATTTCTGGTATCTTTTTAACGAAATATGTATTTAGACTTATTAATTCATCTTCCGAAATAGAGTAAATTTCACGCCTGTTACTTGCTTTCAATTCTTCTTATATGTGGGTCGCAAACAGTTAAATCGGGGGATCGTGCCGGCCATATTTATTTACTAATGATCCTACCTTCAAAAATTTTCTGAATTAAATTTTACTTTTCGTCAGCTGTATGTGTCGTGGCAGAGTCTTGTTGGAAATACACCAACCCTGATTGGCATTCAGTGTCAGTTAACTGTTCAAAGAATGGTTTGTGTATGTCATCTCTATATCTCTGTGCATTAATGGTAGTTTCAAAAAAATATAGGCCCTTTAACCCTATATGCATTTACTGCGCACCAAACCCCGATCTTCTCATCATGTAAGGGAGTTTCGTGTATAAAATTGGCTTTATCTGCACTCCAGTACCTGTCATTCCGAATGGACACATGCAGATGTAAATGAATTGGGCAAAATTTCATAACCCCTCAATACAACAATAACCCTGATATAACGACACAATTTTTGTAGTCCCCAGAAAATTGTTGTATCGAGGTTATAAGGCAGCCAGAGCTTTAGTACTGATAACATCGTATAGCTCAGTGATGTCAAAGCAAGCGCATTTTTCTGACCTTGACGTCGTGCGCGGGCAGCAAGCGCTAAGTTGTGTATATGAATAAGCAACCTGTTGGATTAAGAAAACAGTGGTGCACAAACTTCAAACGGAACGTGAAATTTTATGTCGTTATTTTATATGGCTTCTTTCTGTTTAATATTATCTATATTGTCTGTAAAACAAAAGTACTAACACTGATTTCTTAATATTGCACTTGTGTTTTAAATCTTAATAACATAATAGAGAGTTAAGAAGGAATATTCACTTAAATTCCATAGTAGTATAATTATACTGTATTAAGTGGATGAAACACATTATTTATAAAAGAAGTGATATTCCAAAGAAAGAGCTTGAGTATGACTTGATAAGTTGGAATTTATATTGATGGTATCTTTAACCTTACAAAAGTAATCAATAAACTAATCAAAACAATATTACAGTACAAAGCAAAGTTACCTAGGTACTGTATCTGTTTTAAGTGTAACTAATATTCTATAACAAAACTCTTATCTCATTGTGCTTTTAAGGTGATATTTGTGAGCAACTTCCTATCATCAGAATATTAAATTATTTTCTCGAAATCTGCTGAAGTCATAGAGCTGACATTTTTGCAACACATGGGCACTTATGTTTTGCTTATGATGTAGGCCTAACAGTAGTTGCTTTGTTAATTCATTTCCTTACAAACAATTTCCATGCGAATATTTTCAAAATTTTCAATACACTATCTTCAGTAATACGTATATATTAGATTTATGAAAACATTCTGTAAGGCTACTAAATAAATAGTTCTATACCTGAAAATTTCACTTTTCTGTACGAAAAGTTGAGAAAATATTTCTTTTGCATAAAAAAAATCAAACTTGTAAAAAATGAGCATTAAAATTAAAACTTACATTCTTATTATGCACTTATACTTCTCAGGCAAATCTAAAAATTACCATGGATACAGTTTTAATAAGTTCTCTTCCCTTTGTGTATTGAATCAGTGCTGGCCATCCCTGAATATAGCTCCACCAAGCGGCATATACTACCTCTTTCTTCTGTCTCTTTCCTTTCCGCTTTAAAGCGCTCAGCCTCTCCTGAGCTCTAAAGCGCGCGCTTGCTCCTGTGGGCATCAATTGACATGTCTGGTCTAGGCCTACATGTAATGCTGACGTCCAGAAAACTTGGAAATTCTGCCGTCCTCCTTCGCAGTCCTGAAATGGTACGTGCAGGACACTTCACCTTGCACTGGAATTAGATCAGCATGCTCGGGAGCGGCACATGTCCGTTTACGCACCCAGCAGGTGGCACAGCAAGTGGTTCACAATTTACATTTAAATGATTTAAGCCGCGGCTGCACGCCCGCCCTGTTTGTTTACGTGCCCCCCTTCCGGCCCGCCAAGGAGGTCGAGGGAGATCTGGATTGAACCTGACGTACATAGTATGTTTCTCTGTCCGATATAATCTTGAGGAAGCAGTGCTGCTTATATCATACATCAACGCGGGTTCCTCAAAATTTACCGACAGTCGTTATTTTTCTGGTCACAGCAGCGCTTCTTACGAGCAGCGGCAGGATATCTGCTTATTGATCATAGACGAAGAGAAGGTATACGAAAGAATAAGTTACAAATAGATATTATTTTTAGAGTAAGGAATTACCAGATAAACTGGAAGGAGCATGAATCAACACCGACTCGCAAGAGTAGTTGTGAATTATCACCCTAAAGGCAAAAGAGACCAGGCACGCCAGTGCAAATCAGGTCATGAAGAGAACACTATAATTGAAATGATGATGAAATGATTAGCCTAAAAATGTCCCGTTAAGGGCAAAGGCATCCTCCTATAGAGGGAGAGCTCTATTTGTCTCACGCGGTGAGCTACTCCTCGTAAGAGTGGAATTATTCACTTGGTTCACATTCTGCACAGTTTGGTATTGTTCGCTTGTTTCTGTCGCACTGGTTTTTGTCGTTGTTCACTCACTGTAATTATCGGTATATTATTTTAAACTTTTAAGAATGTAGTGCAGATATTTGTCTATTGTGTATTTGTAAACTGTGTGTAGTTGTGTATTGTTTATATAGTTACTTTTGTGTGTGTTAGTTTAGATAGTTTGTTTCCGTGTTTAGTTGGTATAATTAATGTATATAGTTGGTATAATTTATGTGTTTAATTGTATGGTTTTTATGTGCTTAGTTTCGATAGTTCATGTATGTGTTAAGACTGTATAATTTATGTGTCAACTTGTATAGATTTTTGTGTGTTTTGTTTGGATACTTTGTGTGTGTGTGCGTGCGTGTGTGTGTGTTTTTTAAGACTTTATACTTAATGTGTTCAGATTGTATAGATTTTTGTGTGTTTAGTTTTGATAGCTTGTGTGTGTGTTAAGACTGTATAATTAACGTGTTCAATTTGTATAAGTTTTTGTGTTTAGTTTGGATAATTTATGTGTGTGTTTAGACTGTATAATGTGTTCAGTTTGTATAATTTTTATGAGTTTAGTTTGGATAGTTTGTGTGTGTTTAGACTATATAGTTTATGTGTTCAGTTTTTTAATTTTTTATGAGTTTAGTTTGGATAGTTTGTGTGTGTGTTAAGACGGTATAATGTGTTCAATTTGTATAATTTTTTATGAGTTTAGTTTGGATAGTTTGTGTGTGTTTAGACTATATAATTAATGTGTTCAGTTTCTATAATTTTTATGAGTTTAGTTTGGATAGTTTGTGTGTGTTTAGACTATATTATTTATGTGTTCAGTTTGTATAATTTTTTATGAGTTTAGTTTGGATAGTGTGTGTATGTTTAGATTGTATAATTAATGTGTTCAGTTTCTATAATTTTTATGAGTTTAGTTTGGATATTTTGTGTGTGTGTTTAGACTGTAGAATTTATGTGTTTAGTCTGCATAGTTTTTCGTATTTAGTTGTTATAGTGTGTTTATGTGTTTAGTTTGTAAGTGTATAGTGTAAGCTCTCTTGGACTGGCTCCCCAAGTGTAGTAGACCTTCAGCTCACTCTACACTACTGTAGGAGGCCTTTGCCCTTAGGGGATTTCGGGCTTTTCATATTCATATTCATATATCTCCATTTTAATTAAATTCTTTCCTACAAAAATTTAATTGTTCAATAATTCTTCATAGCAGACAAAAATGTACAGTTTTAAAGATAGAGACATTGGGTTTAAAGTAAAAACTTCATTTTTCACAGGCATTTGTTTCCTGTGTGAAGACCAGAGGGCTTTCACATAAGTATAAAGTCAGGAATGAAACATCACTCTTGAAGGAGAGTCCTTAAACTTTTGGTAGGAGCTAATGTTGTAATAGGCCTAGGTGTGCTAAGACGCCTCATAGTCTTGTCGAGAGTTGCAAGTTAATTTCGCAGGACTGTCCTCATACAGCAAAGTGCTGCAGCGGCGCGGCGTGGCGTGGCATAAAAAAGAGAAGAAGAGAACTGACGAGCAAGACCTGAAAGGGGGGACGTAGCAAAATCTCGTAAAAGTGCTTTTGGCTTTACCTTTTTTTTTTACTGCTTACTTCTTCTAGTGGCGATGTAGGAAAAGCAAATTATTTATTTAAAATCTTACAAGCTATTCCTGTCCAGACAGAAGCCTTTTACACCAGTTTATATACGTACTAGAAAAGCAACATAAGGCAGTGAGGGAATTGCATTGTACACAAGCATGATGACGTAATAGGTTCTGTATTGAAGCTAAATAATGCATTTTTCTTACCTTTCAGTAACTGAGGTCGAATCCAATCATGTTTGTTATTACATCTGCTGTTCCCTGGACCATGTAAACCTGAGAGGCATGTAGGCTATCTTGTATTTACAGGACATAAGCTGTGCAGGCTAAATGGTCAGATCTTCAGCCTGTCTTCAGCCGAGTTCGAATCCCAGTTGGGGCAATTAACTAGTTGAGGTTTTTTTATCCGGGGTTTTCCCTCAACCCAATATGAGCAAAAGCTGGGTAACTATCGGTATTGGACTCCGGACTCATTTCACCGGCATTATCACCTCCATCTCATTCAGACGCTAAATAACCTAAGGTGTTGATAAAGCGTCGTAAAATAAATGTTAAATGTTAAGTTTTATTTAACGACGCTCGCAACTGCAGAGGTTATATCAGCGTCGCCGGATGTGCCGGAATTTTGTCCCGCAGGAGTTCTTTTACATGCCAGTAAATCTACTGACATGAGCCTGTCGCATTTAAGCACACTTAAATGCCATCGAACATGCCTGGCCCGGGATCGAACCCGCAACCTTGGGCATAGAAGGCCAGCGCTATACCAACTCGCCAACCAGGTCGACGCGTCGTAAAATAACCTACTAAAATAAAAATACATATAACTGAATTATTTGAGAAAACATTGTGTAGTAAAGAATTGCCCTCGATGATGGTCAACTGCACTTGCATTTAGAGCTGAACTGAGGGAAATAAACATTTTAAGAATGACAAAAATCCTTAGTTTGGAAGTGAGTAAATACTTCGGTACTGTATCATAGATTCATATGTACAATATTCTGTCCCTGAATGAAAATACTCCAGGCAAGGTTTCCAGCGGCTTCCTCCAGAAACTCCTACTTCGAGTACAGGTGTTCGTAATTCAGTGTTGCCAGCTCAGAATTACATTTACCGCTGAACAAGCTTAAAAAACCGCTAAACTGTAGTTGAAAAACTCCAGATTTGTCTTAACACATCACTTTCAAATTTTAAATACAAACAATACAGTTTTAGGAACTGGAGAATTTTATAAAAATGTAGACTAAATTATGGAAAGTGTGTATCACTTTGTAGGCTCTATGTGAAATCGTATGGACAATTAAATCTTACTATTTTGCATTCAATATATCACCTTACACCATTTACACCGAGCTTTCCGACTATCACCGGCACCTTCTTCCACCCAATCTTTCAACACATTATGTTTTTTTCACACGTCTCTAAACTTTAGAGCGTATGGATTTTTACGCGGCATATTTCTTCAAAATTGAATGAAGTAGCTCAAGAATATACTGGACACTTCGGAAATAATCACATTCACACTCACACCAGTCGGTTCGAAATCTGATTTCACACTGAGCTGGAGACGTGCCTGCCTACAATGAGTCTGGTTTTAAGTTTTAAGAATGCCTGTGTTACATAAACTATAATGAATGATAAATTAAATAATATATATCATAATATAAGCTATCATAAATTAAAATAATAACTCAGTTAATTATCTACCCTTTATGATTAAATATAACAATTCACTTACAAAAACAATGCATAGCCTACATGATTAGACTAAGAGTGGCATACCATATTTGTACAACAATGGATGAGGCAGGAAATGAACGTGGTTGTACCAAATCGAGTTAACATAAAACGTTGATATTTTATACTCGCACAATGAAAATTTGTGATAATACCATATTAAACTTTGGTGGTTTATGATTAATTAATATTATTGTCCGCAAGTACATATATAAAACTTACTTACTTACTTATTTATATACTGGCTTTTAAGGAACCCGGAGGTTCATTGCCGCCCTCACACAAGCCTGCCATTGGTCCCTATCCTGAGCAAGATTAATCCAGTCTCTACCATCATATCCCACCTCCCTCAAATCCATTTAATATTATCTTCCCACCTACGTCTCGGCCTCCCCAAAGGTCTTTTTCCCTCCGGCATCCCAACTAACACTCTATATGCATTTCTGGATTCGCCCATACGTGCTACATGTCCTGCCCACCTCAAACGTCTTGATTTTATGTTCCTAATTATGTCAGGTGAAGAATACAATGCGTGCAGCTCTGCATTGTGTAATTTTCTCCATTCTCCTGTAACTTCATCCCTCTTAGCCCCAAATATTTTCCTAAGAACCTTATTCTCAAACACCCTTAATCTCTGTTTCTCTCTCAAAGTGAGTGTCCAAGTTTCACAACCATACAGAATAACCGATAATATAACTGTTTTATAAATTCTAACTTTCAGATTTTTTGACTGAAGACTGGATGATAAAAGTTTCTCAACCGAATAATAACACGCATTTCCCATATTTATTCTGCGTTTAATTTCCTCCCGAGTGTCATTTATATTTGTTACTGTTGCTCCAAGATATTTGAATTTTTCCACTTCTTCGAAAGATAAATCTCCAATTTTTATAGTTCCGTTTCGTACAATATTCTGGTCACGAGACATAATCATATACTTAGTCTTTTCGGGATTTACTTCCAACCCTATCCCTTTACTTCCGCGTTTTCACTAATCTTTTGTGGATTTTCTCCCAGCATATTCACGTCATCCGCATAGACAAGAAGCTGATGTAACCCGTTCAATTCCAAACCCTCTGTGTTATCCTCAACTTTCCTAATGTCATATTCTAGAGGAAAGTTAAAAAGTAAAGGTGATAGTGTATCTCCCTGCTTTAGCCCGCAGTGAATTGGAAAAGCATCAGATAGAAACTGGCCTATACGGACTCTGCTGTAAGTTTCACTAAGACACATTTTAATTAATCGAACTAGTTTCTTGGGAATACCAAATTCAATAAGAATATTATATAACAATTATATCTTTACAGAAAGAAAAACTTAAAAATATCGTCTCCTTCTGTCGGAACCATAAAAAAACGCCAAATAAATAGCTAGCCGCTGACGGTAAAATTCTTTAGCTGACCATAGTCCTGAAAACACCAGATTTAGCTACAAAACCGCTGACTTGGCAACACTGGTTCGTATAGGCCATAGGTCTTAAGGCTTTTGTGACGAAATTAGTTTTTGAATCAGAATAAAAAATGTTAGATTTTACCGCTATTGAGAAGATTTCGAAAAATGTATGTTTGTGGAAGTTCATGAAAAATGCATAGCTGAATCTTAATAATTAGATAAGTAGGAACGTTCAGTCAGACGATATTTTTAACGACTTACCTGTCATCTAAATTTGATATAATTTACGTTTGGAAATAACTAGAGAATTGTACAGAACCGAGGAAATGTGTAGCTGCAATTCAAACATCGAGGGTAGGAGAATTTGTCTTCATCATCTTACCCATCAGACGTAAATGCTGCTCTAATTCCTGAAAAATGTCTTGGATCGTTACTGCTACACTGCTTATCGATTTGTAGTTGTCAGATGTTTAAAATATTCAAGAGCTGTTGGATCTGTCACTCAGAGACGAAAATAAAGCTTCAATATTGAAACGTAACTCTCAACATTGATTACGTTATTGACCAGGTGAAGTTCGATATTCAGATACATTAAGGTAGCAGACGAACCCGATAAACCTGTGTACAAGTATGTGTGCCTGTAGAAAGCTTACTCTGAGCTTACATTCAATTATTTTTCGATCCGGAACTACAAGCACACACGATAGGATCTCCAAGTTGTGAAGTTACCACGGATACGAGCATTTATTTAAGGCTAAGCTAGCGGTGACCAAAACTCGAGCTGCAGTGATTACATGCGATAGACAACCTATGAAGTAAGGAGACGGAGGAAAGGTATTTGGCATGAAAACTACAACCAGTGGTGGTTCCTGTACTAACATCTTGATCAATCCCACGGATAAAAATCTCAAGCTTTGCTGTATCAGTAATGTCACTGCTGTCATCAAGAGCCAGTGAATAATATACGATTTTTCTTGCTTCTTTTGTTAACCTTCCTCTTGAATATAATCAGAAATTTTCTAAATTATTCTCTCGATACTTGGTCGAGAAATTCGTAGCTTTTCAAAATTAAAAGCTTCTTATGGACAAGTTATTTAAGGAGAGACAGAGGTGAAATTTTGAACAAAACTAAAGATAATTTGACTTTTTCCATTTGTATTATCTTTATACACTATATTTTCATATTCCGATGTTAGTTTTTGATTTTGTTCCCTTTGAAGTATGAAATTAAAACCAAGATAACTGTATTACTATATTATTCCCATAATAAACTAATACTTATCATTATTTATATACCTTCTCTGAACATATAAATAAAAAGAAATATTGAAAATTTCTTACAATATGGTGCATGGAGCATTTTATATCAAACGATATAAAGTTTTATAAAATGATTAATATTTACAGAACTATTGTACTTAGAAAGTTGAAACTTGGTATGTCCATTACTAATAACATACTTAGTATCCATGATCAATTTCAAACAAATCGGATACATTTTGTGGATTTTGAAATATTCATCTCTGCCTCCCCTTTATTATGGGAATAATATAGTAATACAGTTATCTTGGTTTTAATTTCATACTTTTAAGGGCACAAAATCAAAAACTAACATCGGAATATCAAAATAAAGATAATAAAAGTGGAAAAAACCAAATTTTCATTTTTCCTTCAGTTTTGTTCGAAAATTTCACCTCTGCCTCCCCTTAAGCTATTTTAATCATTACGCTTTTGAAACATTCTGTACTATTAAAAGGCTTTAGAGCACGAGATATTTCAAACCCCATTAGGTAGCTGACTTCCTTACATTTATTTATGTCATCTTTCTTTTCCTGACTATGAGTTAAGACATGTCAATTCCCGGCGTTAAACAGTTCGTTGGCACATAATATTGAATCAGTTTTTCTACTATATTATTATTAAATGAATAACTAATAAATAGTTACCCTCATCTAAAGATTGAGAAGATTAAAATTGAGATAAAACCTAATAATTTTATACTTCTAGGGAGAAGATCTAAAAATATCAATATTCATGCACGTACAGAAGAATTATAGAAACACATACTTAGTGGTCAGTAATAATAATAATAATAATAATAATAATAATAATAATAATATTAATACTTACTTACTGGCCTTTAAGGAACCCGGAGGTACACTGCCACCCTCACATAAGCCCGCCATTGGTCCCTATCCTGAGCAAGATTAATCCATTCTATACCATCATATCCCACCTCCCTCAAATCAATTTTAATATTAACTTTCCATCTACGTCTCGGGCTCCCTAAAGGTCTTTCTCCCTCCGGCTTCCCAACTAACACTCTATATGCATTTCTGGATTCGCCCATACGTGCTACATACCCTGCCCATCTCAAACGTCTGGATTTAATGTTCATAATTATGTCAGGTGAATAAAACAGTTATATTACCGGTTGTTCTGTATGGTTGTGAAACTTGGACTCTCACTCTGAGAGAGGAACGTAGGTTAAGGTTGTTTGAGAATAAGGTGCTTACGAAAATATTTGGGGCTGAGAGGGATGAAGTTAAGGGATAATGAAGAAAGTTACACGACACAGAACTGCACGCATTGTATTCTTCACCTGACATAATCAGGAACATTAAATCCAGACGTTTGAGATGGGCAAGGCATGTAGCACGTATGGGCGAATCCAGGAATGCATATAGAGTGTCAGTTGGGAGACCGGAGGGAAAAATGCCGAGACGTAGATGGGAGGATAATATTAAAATGGATTTGAGGGAGGTGGGATATGATGATAGGAACTGGATTAATCTTGCACAGGATAGGGACCGATGGCGGGCTTATGTGAGGGCGGCAATGAACCTTCGGGTTCCTTAAAAGCCATTTGTAAGTAAGTAAGTAAATTATGTCAGGTGAAGAATACAATGCGTGCAATTCTGTGTTGTGTAACTTTCTCCATTCTCCTGTAACTTCATCCCTCTTAGCCCCAAGTATTTTCCTGAGGACCTTCTTCTCAAACACCCTTAACCTCTGTTCCTCTCTCAAAGTGAGAGTCCAAGTTTCACAACCATAAAGAACATCCGGTAATATAACTGCTTTATAAATTCTAACTTTTTAGATTTTTCGACAGTAGACTGCATGATAAAAGTTAATAATAATAATAATAATAATAATAATAATAATAATAATACATTATTCAGCGTGGCAGTTAAGTTTATATATACTGCTAATTCAATCGGTGAGCAAAGCACATTTTGTTCGACAGAATAACAAAAAAGTTCTCCTTATTCTTTACGAAACCACCGTTTACTGCTTGTAGAGACAGAGTTTGTAGAGCGACATAATACCACCACTGCTTGCCTTCAGTACGTGAATGAAGCACATAGCAATGTACAGGAAATTCCTCGATGTCTGTGATACACGATGTAATCATGACACTCGCTTTTTTTTTTTTTTTTTTTTTTTTTTTTTTTTTTTTTTTTTTTTTAAAGAGAATTATTACATATTACGATTTTACCTTACAAACTTAACAAAGTAATAATTCAAAGATGAAATGAGGTTGGACACAAATAAACTTCACTTTATGTCGGTCACTTTTCATGATCTCTGAGTGGTGGCCGAGAAAAGCTGTCCTACTTAAATCTCACAATAATACCACACACTCTAAGAAATGTCAGACTTCACAGATGTTCCTTACATTAAACAATATCAATCACTATGAAGCGTACAAAAATATACAAATAAAAAGAACAGTGCTGCAGTTATTCATCCTACCCAGACAAAAGCAAGGTGAACTCATAACTCTCCACCAATTCACGTTTAAAACACGACACAACAAACACACCTCCAACCCCTGTCCCAGAAATACTCAAATGAACAGACATTGATGAGGAACAGCTTAGATTACTTAGACTTTTTTTTTTAAACTACCTATTAATAATACACTGAATCTTATATCTTAAATTTGGTTTTAAATGCTTGTGATGACCACTTAAAAATGTCAGAAGACCTTGCAGTGATGGAGTGGTACTTCTCATGCAATATTGAATATATCCCATCGTGAGCCATGTAGATGTATATGAATGTGCAGCTGAAGGTAATTCCATCTCTAGGAGGATGCGCAATATATCATTAGGATTGTCAATCCGATGTATTCTCTGCAGATGTCGTCTCAGCCATGTCCACATTTGTGTAACTTGAGCATTGCAATTGGTTAACCTATGTCTTACCGTATCTATTTGTCCACATCTCTTGCATAATGGAGACAGAACCATATTACACATGTACTTTTTATGTTCAGTAGGTACAATTTCATTAACTACTTCATATGTAGTCACCTTCCATTCACTTGGAACGTTAGACCACTTAAAACATGTCCAAATACGTAACCAGTTTTTGTTTGGGAATTTTTGTTGTATGTATGGAATTTCATACAATGACTGATGAAGACAGTGATATATCTCTTTGGTGTTTATACGGGTTATATCAGAGGTAACAGTATTAGGAAGAGACTCCATCAAGTTGATAGTTTTACGAAAGTGGCTACCTATTGTTCCGCGACGAGAAGTAGATAGCTGGAAGAACTGTCTCCAAAACACTATATCTTGTGGATGACCAATACCATTTTTAGCTAATATTATGGTTTTCATTAACAGGGAATGACATTTTATGCTTACAAATATTAAATTCAGGCCGCCTTCTGTAATTTTCCGTCTCAACTGCGGGCGTGCAACACGGAATTGGTATCCTCGCCAGACATAGTATCCGATTAACTGTTCAATTTTCTGAGATACCTTGTCCGGCATTGGTAAGACTTGAGCAAGGTACCACAATTTCGAGAGTGCAAACGTATTAACATGCCATACTTTTTGTAATATGTTTAGGTTCCTACTTAGATGCTGATGTAATGTCCCACGCAGTTTATTTAACGTAGACTGCCAATTATTCTCTATTATATCATCAAGTCGAGGAGAAAAAATAATTCCTAAGATGCGTGCTTCAAAACGAACTGGTATGTGTGCGATTGAAATTTCTGGGTTCCATTCACCAAGGGGTAATAGAGCTGATTTCTTATAATTAACTCTAGCATTTGTTGCGTTACAATAAAGTGTGAGAATATCCACCAGGTTGCCAAGTTGACTTTCATTCCTACATATGACAGAAATATCATCAGCATAAGCTTGTACTGTTGGTATACCCATAGGATTAGGCATGAGGGTCAAATGTCTATCAATCATCCGAAGTAATGGTTCCAAACAAAGTGTAAATAATATCATTGAAAGTGGACATCCTTGTCGAACTGATTTCTGTATCGGTATAGGTTTTGTAAAATATCCATTGATTTGTATACGAGAATGGGCATTTCTGTATAATCTCTGGATGGAATCTGCAATTAGTCGAGGAAACCTAAATTGTTCCAGAACTGTGAACAGGTATTCTTGGCTAACCCTATCAAATGCTTTTTCCATGTCGATATTTAAAATAGCAACTTTCTGCATGGGCATTTCACTACTTTGGATGATAGTGTCTCTTATTGATATCAGATTATTGATTATAGTTCTTCCTGGCACTGAACAGGTTTGTCCGGGCGCTATAAGATGATCCATGCAAGGTCGAATTCTATTTGCTAATATTTTCATAAATAATTTGTAGTCAGTGTTGAGCAGAGTGATAGGTCGGTATTCTGTAATCATCTGCGGTTTCGGGATTTTAGGGATTAACACAATTATTCCTTCATTAAATCCTACACACTCAACAGAAGTTTTAAAAATTTCATTCATTACATTTAGTAGAGGTCGCTTAATATATGCCCAGCATTTTTTGTAAAAATTATAGTCTATACCATCTGGTCCAGGAGATGATTTGGAGCTAGCTGTCAAAATTGCTTCTTTCAATTCGGTTTCACTTATATCCTCTTCTAACCGCAGTTGATCGTCTGGAGTAATTGTATTTTGAATATTGTTCAATAGGATTTGCTGGTCGTCGGGTGAACAATTTTCTCTACAAAAGACGCTTGCAAAGTGTCTTTCAGCTTCTTTTAGACACTCTGTAGTTGACGTGGTCCTCTCATTATTTTTTAATAACAAATTGCTCATAACTTTCGTTTGTCCTCGTTTCTTTTCGCATGCAATGTGAAATAATGCAGCTTTTTCTCCAGAAATTATCGATTCTGTGTGACATCTAACAGTGGAACCCTTTAATATGTCTTCCTGCAGTTTACAAAGTCTTATTTTCACAGTATTCATGTGTTTAGTAACGTCTTTCCCTTCGCACTGTTGCTGATACAGATCATAAATTACGTTATAATAGAACTGTAATTTGGATTTGCGATCTTTTGCTTTAATGATCCCTTGATTTCGAAAGAAAGATCTTATGGCTGGCTTATATATGTACATCCATTTTCGTAATTCAGTATGTTTCGATCTTTCTGCTCGAACACACAACTTCTCCCACCATGAAGAAAAATCGTTCATAACTTCTTCATCACATATCAATTTAGAATTGAGTTTCCAGTAACTCCTTCCAATTTGTGGAGCATTATGAATTCTAGATAAAACCATCAATACACAATCGTGATCAGAGAAGGGTACAGGATGAACTTCTATCCGCCGTAGAAAGGTTTGTATTGTTCTATTAATATAAAATCGATCTATTCTTGATGATGAGTTGCCTTGATGAAAGGTGAATTGAACGTCATTTCCTCTTAACTTCTCCCAGACATCAATTAAATGCAGGTCATTTGTGAGACGGTCCAGTGCTAGAGACGGATGATATGTCCCTGTTTGGTCCTTGCAATGTAGGACACAATTAAAATCGCCTCCAATGATCAATTTCTCATATCTCTGACTTAAGTAATAGGGTACGTCACGTGATATGAAATCTTCTCTTTCCTGTCGTCTGTTTGAACCGGAATGCAAGTACAGATTAATTAAAAGTGTGTTATCGCCCATTAATACAGTTGTAAGCCTCCCACTAGGGTGAATCTCACTCTGTTGTATTGTATAGCCTGCACGATAGATTATTGCTGTGCCTCTTTGCTCCTCTCCTATATTGCACACCGAACTATATCTAGCACCTAAAAAATCAAAATTATCGATATTTACTTCTTGTAGGAATAAAATATCGATGTCATTATCATAAATAAATTCTCGTAATAAATGCTGTTTACCTTGATTTCGTAGACAATTAATATTCAATGTTGCGATGTTTTCAATTGTAGTCATCAATAGGAAAATTAAAATGAGACAAAAATGATCATATTTCATCGTGCTGATGTTCTGCTAAATAATATTTCATGAGTATGTTATTTCCTGTATCGGACATCAATATCATTAATTTATAAAAGAAGGTCAACTCGAGAATCTCAGCTTCGTTAAATCTGGGATGTGTCCAAGGCGCTAGTATCACCTGTATTCAATATTTGTAGATCGTCTTGGGGAACGGATTTCTCATCGGTGCTGTCCTTCTTACCTCCTTCTTTAGTGCGTCCATATATAGCGTATGGGTGAGGACGTTGGGTGGTCTTCATTTTATTGCTTGTATGAGTCGACAATAAGTTTTTTTCCGGGGATGTAACACTAGGCCCCGAATCACGTCCTCTGAGGCGTGGGTCGCGTGGAAAGTCATGTTGTGTTTGTTTCAGTTTTTTAGAAGGAGTACCTACAGATCGTTCCTCTTGGTTGTTGCAATCTGTGTTTGATGATAATTCTCCAGGAGAATTGAGTGGTTGTACTATAGTAGGAGCTGAAGTTGTTTCCATGCATTCGTCAGTTGTAGCTTGTCTTGTGGTGGGCTCCTGCTCGATCTCAGTATCGTGTGGCTGGTCTAGTTCGCCTAGTATATGATGATCGGTTGTTGGTACTACTGATTTTGCCATCTCTGTCTCCGAGGATGTGTCGGTCTCTTCCTCTACAGTAGCTTCCATAATCATATCCACATTTTGTTGTTTGCTCTCGTCTATTATGACTTCTCCCTCGGTCACCCGTGTTGGCTCCCGTACATTAGATGTCCCTCCACGTACAACATCGCTTAACAAAAGCTTCCTTCCTGTAATGTTGACAGGCAGATTAAACTTTTTATTTGGACACTGTGATCGTAGATGTGATTCTTCGCCACATATATGACATAGCTGGGGTTGTCCTGGATAATGCAGGATGACAGCATAGCCGGCAATGACCAATTTGATCGGTATGTGTTTCTTGATCTCAATACGCACCGCTCGAACCCCATTATGTACGGGGTATTTGTATTGCGTACTCCAAACCTCGGGACGGACGTGTCTAACAGCTCCGTATGGTGAAAGGGACTGGACTACTGTTTTATCGTCTATTTCTGGGGGTAAGTTAAATAGTCGGACTGTAACTGTGTTGACATCTGCACGCTGTAAGGCCACTTTAACTATAGTTCCGTTATCATATTGAAAGTTAACTGGATCTGTATATTTATTCAACAATCGATCATAATGAACAGCTGATACCAGTTTTATATATACTGACCTTTCCAGTGTGTTGAGCTGAATCATATCAATTTGGTCTTCTGTGATGTGTAACGTTCCATCTATCCAATTATGGATTTCTAATGCCGACGGTCTCTGCGCTTCAGTTGTAAACACTATTTTCACTGTATTTTTTCTTTGAATGGTAGCCATTGATCTTGCACTTTATACTTAGGAAATATAAAAGGCGAAAAAATATATAATATATACTAAACTAAAGATACTACCGTATATGTCGGTGGTATATCCTATTAGTCTGAATTTAAGTATAACTTTGTAAACAAGCTCACTACACTGCACTGCTTAGCGATGTGTTCACTACCAGCTCTACAGAGCAACTGTGGCTTTGGTCACCGCTGGCCTAAGATAACATGTCATTCCATAACAGGGGATCATGTAGTGATGAGCAACTCAGCAGCCCTTGTAATCTCCTATCTACTTCAAAAGAAGTTTGAACACAAGCAACGTAACACCAGTGACTTGAGGTCGTCACGATGTCGGACCTCTAACTAAAACCACGTACTGGGATCCTGTATGAAGGAGTAGCTACTAGAGAGCTGCATATTAGGGCTTACAACCGGTTTTCATTCGACCAGTCAGAGAGCATTCGATCGAATGTCTGAATTTCAACCGGTTGCCCCTGATGTTTTGCAGGTTAGACAGCACACTAATACTTTCTGAGTACATAAACGGAGTAACAAATTATAGGAAATTTACTATGTGTAATTTAAAAAATGTATTTGCTTAATATAGGCCTACAATTGATTGCTTATTTTATTAAATGGTAATAATAATTATTTATTTTAGCTGACAGAGTTAAGGCCTATGTCAGTAATGTCAATTGATACCCATAGGAGCAAGCGCGCGCTTTAGAGCTCAGGAGAGCCTGAGCGCTTTACAGCGGAAAGGAAAGAGACAGATGAAAGAGGTGGTATATGCCGCTTGGTCGAGCTAAAAGGGAAGAGAACTTATTAAAACTGTATTCATGTTAATATTGTAAATTTATTTCAACTCAACAACAATGTAATTTTATTATCTCAACAATAGGATTTGCTCTCCACACAGTAACACAGTATTCGTTAGTGCACTCCACAGACGACAATAACAATTTTACTTGGACTATTACGAACAACAATGAACTGTTAATCTTGTAACTAATATTCACAAAGCACTATTTACAACACAGAACTGTCAATTCTCAGTTCACAGCTCGTCTGTCTTGGCTAGTTCTTCTAGCTCAGTCACTCGCGTTCACAGAATCTCGAACCCCAGACCTTCAGAGACAATCCACTGTACTAGAACTTAGGTCCCTCCAACTGCGGTCCACTGCACTCGAACTCAGGCCTTCGGATGCTGACACAGTTGCGGACGCACACTCCAGTCGAACTCCGGTACACAAGACTGGCTGGCTTACTCTGTTCACTGACTGTAACAACGCTGGCTTACTGACTGGCTGAATAAAGACTGCTCCAGTTCACTCGCGTTTCTTCTTTTATAACTAAACCATAGTTACGAGAAATTTCTACGGTTGTCCAGAGATAGCTCTCTCGAATTATCTGGATATCTCGAACAATCCGGACCCCTCTCCTCTCTTCCGCGGTCGCTCTTTCCCCACTCTCTCTTCTACTCGGCAGGTAGCAGATGCGCGCGCAACCTCCCCTCGCCGCGTTGCCGTAATACACCCCCTCTGCCCTCTCAGCATGCAGATGCTCCCCGTACCAGCGTGTCGTCTGCAGCGCGCCCTGTCGGACACGAGTTCGAACCCCGGTGCAGCTGTCTCAATATTTAGATTTGTCTGAGAAGTATAAGTGCGTTATGAGAATGTAAGTTTTAATTTTAATGCTCATTTTTCACAAGTTTATTTTTTTTTATTCAAAAGGAATATTTTCTCAAGTTTTTTTTTTATAGAAAAGTGAAATTTTCAGATATAGGCCTATTTATTTAGTAGCCTTACAGGTACTGAAACCATGTTTTCGTAAATGTAATATACCGTAAATACGTATTACTGAAGATAATGTATTACAAATTTTGAAAGTATTCGCTTTGAAAATTAATGTTTGTATGGAAATGAATTAACAAAGCAACTACTGTTACATCATAAGCAAAAGATACGTGCCCATATGTTGTAAAAATGTCAGCTCTATAGCTTCAGCAGATTTCGATAAAATAATTTAATATTCTAATGATTGGAAGTTGCGCACCAATATCACCTTAAGGGCATAATGCGATAAGAGTTGTGTTATGGAATATTAGTTACACTTAAAACATATGCGGTACCTAGGTAACTTTTCTTTGTACTATAATATTGTTTTGATTAGTTCATTGATTACTTTTATAAGGCTAAAGATACCATCAGTATCAATTCCAACTTACCATGAATTTATGTGAATATTCCTTCTTAACTCTATATCATGTTATTAATGTTTAAAACACAATTTCAATATTAAGAAATTGGTGTAAATACTCTTGTTTTACAGACAATATAGATAATATCATATAGAAAGAAGCCATATAAAAATAAACGTTCCGTTTGAAGTTTGTACACCACTGTTTTCTTAATCCAACAGGCTGCTTATTCCTCCTTCCATACTTAGCGCTTGATGCCCGCGCACGACGTCAAGGCAGAAAAATGCGCTTGCTTTGACATCACACCCGTAAGGCCTTCTCTTCCACCCAACGAGCAAAAAGTATACATACATATGAATTAACTTACAAGGTACAAAGTTCACAACAATTTGATTTCGAGAAAAGTTGCGTGTATACAAGAGTTACTTATGAATTAAACAATAAAATACTATGAAGTAATTACACTAAAATACATAGAATGTTAATATATTTCAAATAATGTTAGTTAAAGGAAGAGATAATTATGAGTAGGATCCGTATCATTTTTTTAAATAAATACTACTAAAATAAATACTATTTCAGCTACCTATAAACTGGAATGAAGTTGCCTGATTCTAAGTATAAGTGACGTCACAGCGGAGGTACAGGTACGTTCGTATACAAAATAGCTACGCGTCCTCTGCCCTCTTCCTCTAGAAAGTCAAAACCGGGACACAGTCATAGTTAGACTTCGTGGAATTTCCACGAAAACCGTAAGGTTTACTGCGCACGCGGTATAGAGTGTATGAGAAGGGGACGTGGAACGGATGGAATATGCCTCTGATGTAAACACTGAGCAGTATACTGCGGTTACAATAAAACCTATATCCTGCATTCAAGAAATATATTGAATGATCATTGAAGTAAGAAATGTCTAAACATGTAAATACACAATTATTTTGTAGTGAGATATATTAACTCTTAAAATTTAATGTAATATACTCGCATCATCCTTGAATATGTTCATTGCAGTGAAGAGTTACGTACATTTTGAGCGACTGCAAAGTAACCTCCTCCGATGGTTACTTAAACAGTTTTTGTATGGGGAAAATGTACATTCGACATCACACGATGTAATAAGTGCATATTTTAAGCAAGGAAAGTCACTACTTTTTAGTACACCAACTTCAGATGTCTTGTCGTGACCTGATAGTACATCATTTATAATACGAAGTTATGAATAGGCAGAATTTTTAGTAATAATGTTTCTTCACTTACATTTCACTTTTTCTGAAATTAGTGAATTGTTATTTTGGATAACGGTTTGTGATACTTTATCCACTATATTAAGAGCTTCTGAAAGTTGTAGTTTAGACGATTCTAACAGGGTGATGCTTTTGGACACGATTTTAAAATCAGAATCAATGAACAGAATATCTTCCAATAGCTGTTCAGAAGGCAATGATTTTACAGCTGCAACAGCGGAACTGTCTGTGCTAGCCAATGCATCAATTACCTCCATTATTTTGCCGTAATGTTCTGCATAATAATTAACAGCATCCAACCACGTTTTCCAACCAGTTAAGACTGGCTGCGGGGGTAAGGGTATTCCAGGGACAATTGTTTGGAACAGCAACACTCTCATTGTAGTATGTTTGATTGAATTCTTGTCTGCACTGAACAAATGTTAAGCTTTGACTATTCCAACCACAGTAATGCAAAAACAAGTGCTTACATAGGTATACATTAGCTGTAGCTGCTCTACCTATTTGGACCGGTCACATCTCTTAACATGAACTGCTTATACTACGAGACCGGGCGGTCGCCCACCTCCTCTATACTACCTTACATCGGCAACCTGATAGCATGCTGCTTGTGGAAATTCAATGAAGTCTAGTCATAGTGAATAGTCTTATCGATCACTGCTCTTACTAAATAACTACATCTTTGTGGCTGATTGAAGGTTCATTGCAGAAGTAAAATGCTTAGGTAAGAAGTTGAAGCTTGTAATATTGCATGGCATAGTTGAGTATATTTGAACCAATATTTGCACTGTCATTATAGACAATATTACATATAAATTGTGTAAAATAAACGTAAAAGTGACAAAACAGTGCACGAAAGACACTGCAATACCAAAAGTCACAGAAAGTGTGTTGAACGTAATCCATAAGAACCAGTGCTATCAAAATCTGAAAATTATGAAGATATTAAACTCGACGTCTAGCATGGATTTGTGTAGCTCAGTGCCAACATCCCAATTAATAAATTAAATAATATATACATTTTAGGGAATTTCTAGAAAAGTATATAGAAAATTAGTGGGTTTTTAGTGATGAGCGACATATGCAATATCCTAATAAAAATATCACATAATAGGAATATCTATGTCATGTGCTATTGAAAGAATTTCTTGTGATATAATAGTACATTATGCAACGAGCCTATAATGAAGGTAATTAAGAAGTGAGTATGGATATTTATGAAACGAGCGCAAGCGAGTTTCATAATTTTCATACGAGCTTCTTAATTACCATTATAGGCGAGTTTCATACGAATTTTTATGCTCGACCATATTTCTAACTTGATATTATTAATTTTCTTTGTATCTGACCTTGACCAATGTCCCGTATGTTGTGAGATGTGCGCAGACGCGAAAGTATTGATTTTTTCCGAGGAACAGATGTGCACATTGACCTTGCTAGGCCATAAGAACCTACAGAGATAACATTGAAATAAAATTAGACATTGAAAAACGAGATGACAATTTGAATTTATTTGCATATTATTTATAATTAACGCTAATTATTATAGTAACAGAACATAACCTTCTGCGACAGTATTGGATTTCCAGCCTCCGTGACTTTTCGCTAATTCTCTTTCGATTACATATCCGAGAATAATCGATACTTGCGGTTTTATAACGGTAGAAAGCTGACCTGTCATTGGCTGAACAGTTGTAACCTGAGTCGTCATTGGCTGAAAGACCTGACCTTTAATGAGTAGGTGTACTTTAATGACATACGTTAAAGGTCTGCTACCAGGTGTATAATTACTACATTTCGGCATGGTCGAGCATAAAATTATTTGAAGTGACATTCACGTATGTTCAACTTACGAATGCACGTTATTATTCACTGCAAAGATCACGACGAAAATGAACATCACGGCTCAAGCATGTGTTTACTAGTATAGCTTCAGAATGTCGGCAGTTGACTGTATTCCACGAACACGCAGCGACGACCTGTTTGTTTATATCCTTATCCCTTGCATTACCTGTGTTCGGCGTACTCTATATCCAATGCGTCTTTAACTTCAGTCTTTAGGTAGCTGGAATACGAAGCGTAATTATGAGACAATTGTGAAAATACAGCACTATCAGGATGCATGTCTAAAGAAAGAAGTTACCATATAGTGAGTGACCGTTTAAGTCAGTATAATTAGAGTGAATTGCTAAGAAGGTTATCATTTAAGCTATTTTAAAAGTGTTTATTGTCTTTCACCTTTAATCATACATTATAAAGGTGAAATAGCTGTGCTAATGTGAATTACCTGAAGCTAGTGTTGTGAAAACACTAGTGTATGAACATAAATTGTCGTAAAAGAGAATAAAGTATTAGAATAATCATGTCATATTGCAAATCGCCCTAATTATTTTGTCTATTTACGTCTCAATTTTAAAATTTATATAAAATGCTAAAATAATTTTTAAAAGCCTAAAAAATGCTAATATAATTATGACAATATACGGCTAAAATTACTTTTATAAAAACTTAAAAATCCGGGCCCTAGTTTTGAATACACTGAAGCTTTTAAATTCCCCGAAACCAAAACTAAGGTCAGAGGACGCTGCAACCCAAATGACTGGACCTCCCTGACCTATCAACTGGTTACCGAACTGGTGGTAAGGCCTATAAATGATGTAGAAAGATACTGAGAAAATGAGGTAGTGTTCCATCATGCATGAATCGTATCCTTTGTTGTCGATGAAGAGGCACATCTTCCGGCAGAGCAGGCAAACACGTGTATGTGAGAGGTTTTGGCCTTCACATTCGATGTACTGAATCGCTACTCTACTAGCTTGTCAAATGGAAGTAATCCTCTGTCGCTTAGAGGGCATTGTTTTCATGATCCATGTTCATCAGAAGTTCCTTTAATTAACTTTGGCGAATAATATTTGTCATACATAATATAGCCTTTTTCTGGACACCCTGTAATTTTATTGGTTTTATTGCAGCTCTGTCTGTTGTTAATATTATGAGGATAATTAGGGATTGATATTCTTTCCAAAGGCTTTTGTGTGTTCATCTCTTAGTGATCTTCGTGTATGAACAATGTTAATTAGTTTGTGTTTGGTACGGCAATATTATTATGTACGTGGCTTAATTTGTTTGCCAGTGCGTGTATTACGTAATAGAGTTGGGTTCTCGATACTTCAGATAGCTCGATAATCTCGACACTTGGGAGTAGTATCGAGAGCAATCGATACGTTTGGGGAAAGTACTCGATACTTCTACTTTTAGAGAGTTTTCTTCTATCTTCCCACCTTTCTTTCTTTCTTTATTTCTTTCTTTCTTTCGTTCTTTCTTTCTTTCTTTCTTTCGTTCTTTCTTTCTTTCGTTTTTTTTCTTTCGTTCTTTCTTTCTTTCCTTCTTTCTTTCGTTCGTTCGTTCTTTCTTTCTTTCTTTCGGTTTTTTTCTTTCTTTCTTTCGTTTTTTTCTTTCGTTCTTTCGTTCGTTCGTTCTTTCTTTCGTTCGTTCTTTCTTTCTTTCCTTCTTTCTTTCTTTCGTTTTTTCTTTCTTTCGTTTTTTCTTTCTCTCGTTTTTTCTTTCTTTCGTTCTTTCTTTCTTTCTTTCTTTCTTTCTTTCTTTCTTTCTTTCTTTTCTGTCCTTTCTTTCGTTCTTTCTTTCGTTCGTTCTTTCTTTCTTTCCTTCTTTCTTTCTTTCGTTTTTTCTTTCTTTCGTTTTTTCTTTCTCTCGTTTTTTCTTTCTTTCGTTCTTTCTTTCTTTCCTTCTTTCTTTCTTTCTTTCTTTCTTTCTTTCTTTTCTGTCCTTTCTTTCTTTCTTTCTTTCGGTCTTTCTTTCTTTCGTTCTTTCTTTCTTTCTTTCTTTCTTTCGTTCGTGGTATTTGTACAGGCCCAGAAACAAAATTTTGGCCACCTGAACTTTCAAAGTTGCAGTTATAACACATTGCGCATGCCCAGTAAACACAGATCGTGCAGAAGATTTCCTTACCGTCCAAAGAAAGGAGTTGTAAAGAAAGAAACAGACTTTTTCAAAAACGATCTGAAGGAAGAATGAACAGCAACAAAACTAATGACATTCGACGAATCAGGAATAATCAAAGGTGATGTCTTTGTCTAGCTTTCTTTTGTCTCTTACTATACTATCTGAGGCACAGTCTGTCGTAGTATTTGGGTTCAGATATGATGTTGTGTCTTAGGACACATGATTGAATCATCCCATTCGCTGGGTGCATAGTTTTCATCATCATGTACACTAACGTTCAAATATATCTGACCCTACTAATCGATAGTAAACGATTTTCCTCAAACATATCTTTTATTTCAGTTTACGGTCTTAGAAGTTATAATCTGTATGTTCTGATATAAAGCACTGTATCCATTTTCCAATGTAGAAGGTGAATCACATTGATGGCAAATGGAAATAATTACTATGTAAGCTAGTCCTTCAAATCCATTTTAATGTTATTCTCCCATCTACGTCTCGGCCTTCCCAAAGGTCTTTTCCCCTCAGGTCATCTAACTAACACTCTGGATTCGCCCATACGTGCTACATGCCCTGCCCATCTCAAACGTCTGCATTTAATGTTTCTAATTATGTCAGGTGAAGAATACAATGCGTGCAGTTCTGTGTTGTGTAACTTTCTCCATGCTCCTGTAACTTCATCCCTCTTAGCATCAACACGCCCATCCATAAGAGAATTGAGGTAGCCTACTGTTCATTCACGCGATATTTCAAGCAGTCTGTTTTATTTTTCTGTTATTTCTGTGTAAATTGAAATCTTACTACCCGTAGTAACAGTATTGTATACTTGTTCAACTCATTTATGCCTTTTGTATTCGATTTATACTTTAATGAAAATATCATGTGAGTTTCACCACTTCTAAAGTTTTTAATTTTCTGAACCTAAAATACTCTTCTCCCTAATTTGTACTCTCTTCAATGTGCTTTGGAGGTTATGGTGTCTGGAATTAGTAACCAAATTGATCGTTTTTCAACTGTCAAGAGGGTGGTATTATTATTATTATTATTATTATTATTATTATTATTATTATTATTATTATTATTATTATTATTGCGGGCTAAAGCAGGGAGATGCACTATCACCTTTACTTTTTAACTTCGCTATAGAATATGCCATTAGGAAAGTCCAGGATAACAGAGAGGGCTTGGAATTGAACGGGTTACATCAGCTTCTTGTCTATGCGGATGACGTGAATATGTTAGCAGAAAATCCACAAACGATTAGAGAAAACACGGAAATTCTTCTTGAAGCAAGTAAAGCGATAGGGTTGGAAGTAAATCCCGAAAAGACTAAGTATATGATTATGTCTCGTGACCAGAATATTGTACGAAATGGAAATATAAAAATTGAAGATTTATCATTCGAAGAGGTGAAAAATTTCAAATATCTTGGAGCAACAGTAACAAATATAAATGACACTCGGGAGGAAATTAAACGCAGAATAAATACAGGAAATGCCTGTTATTATTCGGTTGAGAAGCTTTTATCATTCAGTCTGCTGTCAAAAAATCTGAAAGTTAGAATTTATAAAGCAGTTATATTACCGGTTGTTCTTTTTGGCTGTGAAACTTGGACTCTCACTTTGAGAGTGGAACAGCGATTGAGGGTTTTTGAGAATAAGGTTCTTAGGAAAATATTTGGAGCTAAGAGGGATGACGTTACAGGAGAATTGAGAAAGTTACACAACGCAGAACTGCACGCATTGTATTCTTCACCTGACATAATTAGGAACATTAAATCCAGACGTTTGAGATGGGCAGGACATTAGCACGTATGGGTGAATTCAGAAATGCATATAGAGTGTTAGTTGGGAGACCGGAGGGAAAAAGACCTTTGGGGAGGCCGAGACGTAGATGGGAAGATAATATTAAAATGGATTTGAGGGAGGTGGGATGTGATGGTAGAGACTGGATTAATATTGCTCAGGATAGGGATCGATGGCGGGCTTATGTGAGGGCGGCAATGAACCTCCGGGTTCCTTAAAAGCCAGTAAGTAAGTATTATTATTATTATTATTATTATTATTATTATTACGTGGAAAATTACTCTCGAAATTAAGTTCCTCTGAAATGTAAATTCAACTGGAGTTGAGTCTTTAAAATTAGGCATTGGCTGTGTTCATTACTGGCTAGTGGATCAATTGGGGCTGAGTGATGTTTTGACAGTATCAGAGCCCACTGACATGTTAACAATATGCAACATTATCAGAGTGCCTGTTTGCCTGCCTGTCATGTAGTTGTACTAATACAAATCGAGCAATCATGTAACACCTTTTCTTATCGCTCGTTTCCATACGCTTCAAACATACTCAAAATTATTCAGTGGTGGCTCGTGCCATGAAAAGATAGAACAAAGTCAACAAGTTCTGTGAGTAATCATATGCGAGATTTAAAAAAAGTTTATTTTTTTATTGGGTTATTTTACGACGCTGTATCAACATCTAGGTTATTTAGCGTCTGAATGAAATGAAGGTGATAATGCCGGTGAAATGAGTCCGGGGTCCAACACCGAAAGTTACCCAGCATTTGCTCGTATTGGGTTGAGGGAAAATCCCGGAAAAAACCTCAACCAGGTAACTTGCCCCGACCGGGATTCGAACCCGGGCCACCTGGTTTCGCGGCCAGACGCGCTGACCGTTACTCCACAGATGTGGACCTAAAAAAAAAAGTATAAGAGGCGGCGTTTTTTTTTCTTTATTATTAAAGATGAGAAAAATAATATAACTTTATGTCGCCACTTCACTTCCGTTCTTCTTTCTGCCTTTGATTTTTAATTGCTGTTTGTTTTGTGTATTCGTTTCTTTTCGCCCATTTTTGCTTCTTTCTCATTTTGCTCACCTCCTGTTTTTCCTTTTGCTTTCATTCCCTCTTATCGGTTAGTTATAGTTTTCTTTCTTTTGTCTTTTTATTCTCTGTTTATTTTTGTATTCTTATCTACAGTATGAGCTATTCCATCTCAAATCGATCGAAATATAGAGAAAATTGACCTTGCAATTTTTGAATACAATGAAACTTTTCCTGTCCGTAGACAACTGTGATATAATGCTTTGTGCAAAGTTTGAGGCATCAGAACTTAATAGTGTTTAAATTAATAATATTTAAATTTATCGTATCTTCATAAAATTAGCAACTTTAAACTGTTGTGGCTCCGAAACCCTTTCACCTAATGATCAAAATCATGGTTTATTTTGATGCTGAGAAGTTATGTTTATATTGACATGTAAACAGATTTTCTTACTTTTTATGGAAATGGAGAAATTTAGATTTTTCTTCATTAAGACGCCTATCCCCACGAAAAAATATTTTTAAAATATATAGTTAGATTCCGCATTGAAAGTACAATTAAACACATATCTTTACTGGTGCACCATTGATAAGAAATTATTGGAAATATCAAATAACGAAAATAAATAGTACGCACGTGAACTAACCAGCTGACTGTGAGACGGGAGCTAGCCGAGATAAGCAAGGCCAGGAGACAAACACGTGATATGTCGTCTAGCAGTCATGGCTGTGCTAGCTTTATCACAGGTTTTCATAAACACAGGAGTAAAATGACGCCCAACGCTCGCTTATATTCAGCTCTCGGCCAGTGCGTACGGTACTGCGCCGTTGAAGTCTAGGCGTGTGAAAATAATCTATTTAATACCCTCGAAACTTATTGCCGAGCCACTAAGCAAACAATGCCGAATCCCTCTTAGTTTTTTCTCAATTTTTTTTACATTTTTACAAATGGCCAAAAAGCCTAAAAGCAAGTAAAATCAGATTATCTGTCTCTCTGTTTATAATAAAAATAAGGATTACTTCTTAACGTAACCTACCAAATGTCAGCTTCAAAATAAGCTCTCGTTTAATGTTCTGCAGTAAATAGTTCCAGAGTTCTGAGCGCTGAAAGAGGCTTGTTTTTATAAAATACGCTAAATTTATCGTTCAATAATACGAAAACCGTTTGACTTTCGATAGTATATTTTTGAAAATGCACTCCCCTCAGCACGTTTAAGTAGGGAAAAATATAGAGTATAAAAAAATGCGAGGTATTTTACTGATCGATTTCATATGGAATAGCCCGTATTCAAATATTTCTCTTCCCTTTTTGCGAATTCTTTTCTACTGTAATACTTCTTCATTTGATTTCTTTCCGTCACTTCATTTTCTTTTTATCATTGTCTCTTTCTCCTTATCTCTTTACTTTTTTACAAAATCACTTCCCAACCTTAATATACAGGGTGGACCTCTCGAATATACCTAATTTTATTTCTATGTGACTGGTAAATGGTTGAAGATAGAAACCTACAGTAACGTTTATATGAAAGGAAAACTCAACGAGTTTCGATATGCACATCACCATATCTCTACGCGAGCTCCAGCTGTCACTGTGACGATATCGAGGCGATGAACGATCTCTTGCCAAGCACGTTGGAGCATTTTTTTTTTTTACAATTCATTTTTATATTTCAATATGCCTAGGAACTATTTGAATGGCCATTCAAATAGTTCCTTTAAAATCACTCCGCCACTACATACCTCAATACACACAATTATCTAGGCCTTAGTTCTCTTAAAACCACCAACACATCAACACCAACACATACAAATGTAAGTATTCGCCGTTAAATTCATTAAAACAATTACATCTTTCCCTTATATCAAATTGCAAAACAAATTAATAATTAATATTTTATTTATTTACCTCAGAAATCTGATGACGCTCAACAGCTGTAATCAATAGCATATCATCAAATCAGAGTAATCACCAACGTCAAACAACATTTCATAAGCGAACGATTTCTGTAAGTAATCGTATAATAATTATTATCGATGCCTTAAATCACTTGCATATATTTGGTATTATAGCTCATCTAATTATTACGAATTTATAATATTGATTTTCTCTACTTATCTTTCAGTGAATGATTGAAATTCATACTTATCTTACGATTTATCTACTAGAAAATCATCGTATACTCTACGACATCCATAACCACCGAGCATTCATTTCAAATAATATCTCAACAAATCTGATTGCACGTAACAGTGATTTATAATTAATAAGATGTCATGAAGTCAGATAATTGAAACAGTGATCTCTGACATAAAGTAACATTTAGTTCATTAGCGAACGTTTTTCAGTAAGTACTCTTATAATAATTATCTGTGTCTCTATATAATAACTTGCATATATTTTGCACTTATTATTATTTCTCCATCCCAATTTTCAGATGAAATACATACATAACACACGAACATCATCTACGCAAATTATCGTATACCCTACGACAATCCTCAACAAATGACTATTCTTAAAATCTATTTTATCAATCTACATTATACATTTTAACATTATTGACAAATTTTAATCATAATTGTATATTTTATTTGTAACATGAGCTATATGTACAAAATATCCGTCCAATTCAATTTCAAATCTAAAGATTATATCAACAATTATCCTATATTATTTCACATTTTACACAAAGCTCATGAATTTCATGCATTGCATACATACATTGTTCTTTTTTTTTCAGTAGTTTATTTTACGACGCTTTATCAACAGCTTAGGTTATTTAGCGTCTGAATGAGATGAAGGTGATAATGCCGGTGAAATGAGTCCGGGATCCAGCACCGAAAGTTACCCAGCATTTGCTCATATTGGGTTGAGGGAAAATCCCGGACAAAACCTCAACCAGGTAACTTGCCCCGACCGGGAATCGAACCCGGGCCACCTGGTTTCGCGGCCAGACATGCTAACCGTTACTCCACAAGTGTGGACGACATTGTTCTTTATTCCTGTTATTTGCATACTTTATTATTATTATAGGTTCAGATTATATGTTTTTGTTATAACTGAAGATGCCCCAAACGGCGAAAACGTTCATAAGTTATATCTTATTAAATAGCAAATAAGCATTTGCAAGTTGATATGTCTTAAGATTGAAAATTTATTATATACTTATTTAATAACGTTGGAGCATGTCTTCTAGAATGCTCTCAGTAGCCTCTATGATGCGCTCCCGAAGATCACGAAGGTCTCTGACTGGGTGGCGTACACTTTATCCTTGACGTAGCCCCAGAGAAAGAAACCGTATTGGCGAATTCCAGTCGTTTGGGTGACGTTTGTGGACAATTCGTTGCAATGTTGATTTTGGTACTTGAAGTTCCCGCGAAGCTCTACTTAATGATTTCCGTGAGCTTCGCTCATACGCGGCTTGAACATTTGCAATCATTTCGTCGGATGTTCTACGACCACCACCATGCTTCTTCAACACCGATCCTGTAGCTAAAAATGTATCGTGCCACTTCTTAATGCTTTTAGCAGTCGGAGCATCATGGTTAAACACTCGCTGATACTCCTTTTGAACTCTTAACAATTGATTTAAGCTCTGCATTTCACAACACAGTTTTGCGCTTTCATCTGCGGTGTCGCCATTTTGACAATCGATACAATCTACGAAAAGAAACCGTATCTGCGCACCATCTACTGACAGGATTCGAAACTTGCTGAGTTTTGAAAATCAAGCTTTGAGGTATAACTCCCTCTAAAGTTGATTTGAATAATTTCGAGGGAAAAATTGTTCCGGGGCCGGGTATCGAATCCGGGGCTTTTGGTTAAACGTACCAGCGCTCTACCAACTGAGCTACCCGGGAACTCTACCAGACACCGATCCAATTTTTCTCTCTATATCCACAGACCTCAAAGTGGGCTGACAACCGACAAAGCATTCAACATTGAGTGCACACTAACTCTGTGTGACTTAAATTGTGGTTTTCTGTTAACGAACAGTGACGTGTATTACGCAAATCAAGCTTTCAGGTATAACTCCCTGTAAAGTTGATTTGAATAATTTCGAGGGAAAAATTATTCCGGGGCCGGGTATCGAACCCGGGGCCTTTGGTTAAACGTACCAGCGCTCTACCAACTGAGCTACCCGGGAACTCTACCAGACACCGATCCAATTTTTCTCTCTATATCCACAGTCCTCAAAGTGGGCAGACAACCGTCAAGCAACCAACATTGAGTGCACACTAACTCTGTGTGACTTAAATTGTGGTTTTCTGTTAACGAACAGTGGCGTATATTATGCAAATCAACCTTTCAGTTATAACTTCCTGTAAAGTTGATTTGAATAATTTCGAGGGAAAAATTTTTCCGGTGCCGGGTATCGAACCCGGGGTCTTGGTTAAACGTACCAACGCTCTACCAACTGACAAGCAAACGTTGTTCTGATGCGGGCAGGTAGATAAGTTAAATCTTTTTCTTCCACCATGTTAATAATGTCAAAAGAAATGCTTATACAAATTTTGGCCACTCGACCCCAATTACGAGGGCCGTAAAAAAAATTAAGTTCGCCATGGCCGCTAACAGAAAAAAAAAACACAATTTCATTGAACAAATTTATTGGAATGGACACACCAATTGTTGAGCTGTTTTTCAACATATTTTCCATCGGAATTGAGACATTTCTCATATCATGGGATCGACAGAGAGAGGTGCAGACGCAGTCAAACGCTGGTTCCGATCTGAGGCGGCTGACTTCTACGACACAAAAATTGATCCCATGGCATGACAAATGTCTCAATTCCAGTGAGGGATATGTTGACGAATAGCGCAACAAGTGGTGTATCTAAAAAGACCTTTTGGGGAGGCCGAGACATAGATGGGAAGATAATATTAAAATGGATTTGAGGGAGGTGGGATATGATGATAGAGAATGGATTAATCTTGCTCAGGATAGGGACCGATGGCGGGCTTATGTGAGGGCGGCAATGAACCTCCGGGTTCCTTAAAAGCCAGTAAGTAAGTAAATAAGTAAGTAAGTAAGTGCTGTATCTGTTTCAATAAATATTTCCATGCAATTGTGCTTTTTTCTATAAACGGCACCAGGGAAAATCACTTTCTGGACGGCTTCGTAATTGCGATCGAGTGGCCAAAATTTGTATAAGCACTTCTTTTGACATTATTAACATGGTGGAAGAAAAAAATTGACTTTTTTATCTGCCCCCATCAGAACATTTGCTTGTGAGCTACCCGGAAACTCTACCAGATACCGATCATTTCCTTTCGTATAAACGTTACCGTAAGGTTCTATCTTCAACCGTTCACCTACAATTGAAATTAGTCCACTCTGTACTATTAGCACACTGTGTAAAATAGCCTGCCTGGAGTTATTATTTTTTTTTAAGTAATGGCTGTCTAGAAGTAAAGCGATCGGTTTGGAAGTAAATCCCGAAAAGACGAAGTCTCGTGACCAGAATATTGTACGAAATGGAAATATAAAAATTGTAGATTTATCCTTCGAAGAGGTGGAAAAATTCAAATATCTTGGAGCAACAGTAACAAATATAAATGACACTCGGGAGAAAATTAAACGCACAATAAATATGGGAAATGCGTGTTATTATTCGATTGAGAAGCTTTTATCATCCAGTCTGCTGTCAAAAAATCTGAAAGTTAGAATTTATAAAACAGTTATATTACCGGTTGTTCTTTATGGTTGTGAAACTTGGACTCTCACTTTGAGAGAGGAGCATAGGTTAAGGGTGTTTGAGAATAAGGTGCTTAGGAAAAAAATTGGGGCTAAGAGGGATGAAGTTACAGGAGAATGGAGAAAGTTACACAACGCAGAACTGCACGCATTGTATTCTTCACCTGACATAATTAGGAACATTAAATCCAGACGTTTGAGATGGGCAGGGCATATAGCACGTATGGACGAATCCAGAAATGCATATAGAGTGTTAGTTGGAAGGCCGGAGAGAAAAAGACCTTTGGGAAGGCCGAGACGTAGATGGGAAGATAATATTAAAATGGATTTGAGGGAGGTGGGATATGATGGTAGAGAGTGGATTAATCTTGCACAGGATAGGGACCGATGGCGGGCTTATGTGAGGGCGGCAATGAACCTTCGGGTTCCTTAAAAGCCATTTGTAAGTAAGTAAGTAATGGCTGTCTAGAAATATGAGTGCAACAATTTTTTCAATAGTAATAATGATAATAATAAAACTAATTTATTGTGACCAAGGCTAAATACAAAGCTCCTCTGGACTCTAGCAGTGGAAGTACGAACCACCTGTGAGAGCTGTTTTACTGCATTACTGCTTCTATGAAACGAACTCAATAAGTAAAAGTGACGGTAAACCAGACAGCCATGATGGAGGAGTACTCCAAACGATTGTGGGTCGTTTTTGTTTTGCTATGATGTCAGCAGCCAATTCTAATTGCGGCAGCGTTGTCAAGTACAAAAGAGTATTGTAATAGTAAGGGCTATCGCGAATTCCCATTGCCGTGTATTTGATTGAGAGCTAATTTTTTTTACGCAGCGATGGGCCTATGACAAGGCGGTAATGAAACACAATAGCAATCGAGTTCACTAATATAGATTTTGTTTTCAAAACCACGCACATTAAACTTCAATGCTTAACCTATTACAGAGGGAGTTCGAACTATGGAAACAAGCACCGAAGCCTGTCACGTCCATTTGAACTCGATAACTGTAAGGATTTACTATCCAGGTCGCAATTATTGTTACGAAATCGAATTATTTCGGAAATTGGTATAGCTCAATTCTAAAAATGTTCATTTAAGTGTCATTGGGACAATCAAAGTTCATGGAAACCAGGAGTTTCTTTAATTTCATTTCTTTTATTGTATTGCATAGACCAGTGATGTAAAAGCAAGCGCATTTTTCTGACCTTGACGTTGTGCGCGGGCAGCAAGCGCTAAGTATGGAAAGAGGAAGGGTTGTGTATATGAATAAGCAACCTGTTGGATTAAGGAAACAGTGGTGCACAAACTTCAAACGGAACGTGAAAGTTTGTCATTTTTATGTGGCTTCTTTCTGTTTAATATTATCTATATTGTCTGCAAAACAAAAGTACTAACACTGATTTCTTAATATTGCACTTGTGTTTTAAATGATAATAACATAATAGATAGTTAAGTAGGAATATTCACTTAAATTCCATACTACTGGGTGTTCAGTTCAAAGTGTGTCATGGCTCGCTGTATGCCGTCATGTGGCTAGCCGATGAGCCTAGAGAATTCAATCTTCCTACACTTCCGCAAAGGTGTATTACCTAGGAGGCAGAGAAGTTGCCTATAGCAAGTACGGCGTTCATTCTGAAGAGTACGTACCGATGCGTACGATAACGCCGGTAGTGGCAGGAATGTGAACTGTTTGGAAATACGTACTGTCGGGATATGGGGAGAGGGTTAAGACGATTACTTACGTATTTGTTGACATTAACTTCGACGGTCAACATGGACACGGAGCATTTGATTTGTGTTGTGGAATGTTACCGTACGCAACCGATGATAACAAATACCCTGCATACGACTTGCCGGTGCAAAACACAGTTAGAAAGAGGTTATGGTAGCACACAGACCGTACATACCGCCATCTGTTGCTACGACGTTCAAGTTATACCGTACACGTTCTCAAGTTCAGATTGAAGAAAGCCTTGTATAATAGGCAACTTCTCTGACATATAAGCTGAAACTCGCTTCAAATCGGTGACCCAACAACAGTGACGTCATGACACACCTTGAAATGAACACCCAGTAGTATAATATTATACTGTATTAAGTGGATGAAACACATCATTCATAAAGAAAGTGATATTCCAAAGAAAGAGATTGAGTATGACATGATAAGTTGGAATTTATATTGATGGTATCTTTAGAATTACAAAAGTAATCAATAAACAAATCAAAACAATATTACAGTACAAAGCAAAGTTACCTAGGTACTGTATCTGTTTCAAGTGTAACTAATATTACATAACAAAACTCTTATCGCAATATGCTTTTAAGGTGATATTTGTGAGCAACTTCCTATCATCAGAATATTAACTTATTTTCTGGAAATGTGCTGAAGCTATAGAGCTGACATTTTTACAACACATGGACACGTATCTTTTGCTTATGATGTAACAGTAGTTGCTTTGTTAATTCATTTCCTTACAAACAATTTCCATGCGAATATTTTCAAAATTTTCAATACACTATCTTCAGTAATACGTATATATTAGATTTACGAAAACATTCTGTAAGGCTACTAAATAAATAGGTCTATACCTGAAAATTTCACTTTTCTATACGAAAAGTTGAGAAAATATTTCTTTTGAATAAAAAAAATCAAACTTGTGAAAAATGAGCATTAAAATTAAAACTTACATTCTTATAATGCACTTATACTTCTCAGGCAAATCTAAAAATTAACATGTATACAGTTTTAATAAGTTCTCTTCCCTTTATCTATTGAATCAGTGCTGGCCATCCCTGAATATAGCTCGACCAAGCGGCATATACTACCTCTTTCTTCTGTCTCTTTCCTTTCCGCTGTAAAGCGCTCAGCCTCTCCTGAGCTCTAAAGCGCGCGCTTGCTCCTATGGACATCAATTGATATGCCTGGCATAGACCTTACATCAGCATTATAGCTTTTTTTGCCCGGTCGTGTTTTTTTACGACTCTAGCTATGTTCTTAGTAGGCCTTGTAAGTTAAACTTACAGCATACGTGCGGTACGTAAATAACAAATGAATAACACCTATCAACGAATATGAATAAAAACAAATGAATGACATCTACCGACAAACAACAAACTAAAATTATCTGCCTAAAAATAGTGTGCAATACATGTGTCGGACTTCGTCTCTTTTTTCAAACTCTTCCTCGTTTCTGTGAATCTCGCTTACCACACTTGTATCGCAATATACTATAAGGACAACAGATAGTAATTCTGTTAAACTCTGTGACTGAAAACGTATAATTTTTAAAATTTAATATTTTCACTTCTATTAAAATTATACCATCTATTAAACACACATTTTAAAATATAGAAATGTGATCATGAATCCTCTGGGAGTGTTTGTTTATGATTACCCGATTTTTAAGTTATGAAATGCACAGAAAACGTGTCAACATATGGAATCACTATCTCAGAAACTATTAAAGATAGATTGATGAATTTTTACATGGAGATATATTTTATGCAGCTCTATAAAGTCAATGAAGGTTTATGGCAGTATTTAGTAAAATAATTGAATTAATCAAAAATATTTAATGAAAAAATTAGCATAAAGTTAATAATTATTTTGGGTTTACTTCAGCTTGTTTGGCTTTAATAAAAATCCCAGAAGGAATTTCGGTTTCAACAGACCTCGACATCATTTCCAACATAACACAACAGTTTTCATTTAATTCAGAGACTGGTAATTTAACAACAAAGTATTTAAAGTTACATTATATTATTGAGAACTTCAACAAATATATCATATTTTGGAACGGAATCAATGACATCTTTCTATACCATATTTTGGAACAGAGGGAATCTATACTGATAATAAATCTGTAGCCGAAATTTTTCTGGTAATTTTCGATTTTCCAAAAATAATTGGTCGTAACATATATAATTAACCACCCTGAAACCGAAAAACCCTTTTTTGAAATTTTTGTTTGTATGTATGTCTGTCTGTCTGTCTGTATGTTTGTTACCTTTTCACGCGATAATGGATGAAAGGATTTCGATGAAAATTAGGATATAAATTAAGTTCGTTGTAACTTAGATTTTAGACTATATGGCATTCAAAATACATTATTTAAAAGGGGGGTTATAAGGTGGTCTGAATTAAATAAATCGAAATATCTCGCTTATTATTGATTTATGTGAAAAATGTTACATAACAAAAGTTTCTTTAAAAATAATTTGCGATAAGGTTTATTCCTTGAAAAATTTTGATAGGACTGATATTTAATGAGATAAATGAGTTTAAAAATTAAAATAACTGTCATCTAAGGCCGTGTAATGAATTAAAAAACAAATAACTTCGTCTGTAAGGGGCCTTGGACAGCAATAATCGAAAGCTATGAAAGATAGCCTACAGAGAATGTTTGTGTGTTTGTATGAAGTACTATCGGAAGCTAAATTAATCGATTTGTATAATTAATTATTATTTCACCATTGGAAAGTGTAGTTTTTCTAGATGGACATAATGCTATAATGTTATTACAGTAACTTCTGATATAATATAATATAATATAATATAATATAATATAATATAATATAATATAATATAATTTAAGTTATTTGAATGGTTCACAACCATAGTGGGCCAAGCGCCATTTACTGAATACGTAGAAAACAAGGGTTAAAATTAAGTTATTACCATAATTGAATGGACACCTATAACAAGTAACATAAAATATAAAATCTAAATAATGCCAATCTTCATTAAACTATGGTTTCATGTAATAAAAGTTAAGAAACAGGTTAAAGGAATTGTCATTGCACCAAATGAGTGTCTCTGGACCAAAATGATCGCATTTTAATTATTTGGATGCAATTTAAATTAAGTAACATATTAAACGATTTATCCTTCTATCAAACACGAATGTTACCTGGATCAAACGTCCTATTTTAATTATGTAATTACTTTATATTTATTTCTAACGGGTGCAGCGGAGCGCACGGGTACGGCTAGTAATTACTAAAATTAAAATTATTAATTGTTAATCTTATATAAACTCCTAAAAGTCTTTAAATTGGGTTTTATAGAGACTTAAATCTCGTTGCCAAGTTACGACTTCGTTTGAATTGTTACCTTGGTGACAGCGTACAATGAATTAGATAGCTTTTGCTAGTGTTCTGGTCAAAAGAATGATTATAAATTGTGAGTAAAAGTACATTAATAGCAGGAAAAGCAAAGAACTCCGAAAAATATATCCCTATATCATTTTTGGTTTACATATTCTGATGGGAATCGCAGAAATTTGAAGAATTTCTGCACGTGAAACTGACTCTCTACAGTACAGTTAACTGAGCGTCGATTTTATTTTAGTCGTTACAATAAATGAGTTCGCTTATAGATATACAGGCTTCTGAGCAAGGTAAATGCACTTTAATACGTTAAACACTCAACAAGCGTGGGATGTTTTAGGTCTAAGAATAACAACCATAATTCCATAACGTCTCGACTGGCTGCTGTCCAAAATCAAATGGAGTTCTACGTGTGAACGTTTATTGATCGAGTCTGTTTCATGGCAAAACACTTCTTAAGCAAACGGGTTGGGCGAAAGAAAAAAAAATGCTCTACCTTAATGGCCATAACATATTGGAGTGAAATAAATGGTCACTCGGCTTAGACTTCACATGACTCACTGCAAAATGCTTGGTAGTCACGCGTATCTCATAATTCCCGTGGAAAATAACTTTTAAGTTCTTTTTCGGTTGGGTGGCAAATACCAGAGTGAGAAAATGGTTTAGAGCAGCGTTTCTCAAACTATGGTCCGCGGACCACCTGTGGTCCCCGAGATCTGCCCTTGTGGTCCTTCAAAAAGTACAGAAGAAAAAATAAAATTCAGACGAATTGCGTATCACACTATAGCTGAAAATCTCAGAGTTTGGAAATGACACATGGCAATCGCCTTTTACTTTTTCTCCCAGTACTGACATTTACCGATGTCTACCGATTTCCCACTCTATTCTTAGTAATAAAAGAGGGATTTAAAGCACTATGAACGTGGTGTTTCTCGCCATCTTTTCCCCGCACATCAGCTGATGACATGTGGTTAAGTACATTGGCATATCTTCCAGATATATTCTCAAAACTAAACGAACTAAATCTCTGTCTACAGGGTAATTCTTTGGCTGTTCTCAATGCGCATGAGAAAATAAAGATGTTCGAGAGGAAACTTGGTTTGTGGGTCAGTTCCGTAAAACGGTGCATTTTTTCACTATTTCCAACCCTAGAGCCTTTTTTGGTTGAAAATTGTTTCGTTATTGCAAAAGAATTGTGCAATGACATATGTTCGCATCTCGAAACTCTAAGGTCACAATTTTAAACTTATTTTCCAAGTAAATATGTCGAATTTTCATGGGTTTGTGACCCCTTTCATTGTGATATTGAAAATAACAAACTTTCATTGAGTGAAAGAAATTGGAATTGAACGGGTTACATCAGCTTCTTGTCTAAGCAATGACGTGAATATGTTAGGAGAAAATCCACCAACGATTAGGGAAAACACGGAAATTTTACTTGAAGCAAGTAAAGTCTCGTGACCAGAATATTGTACGAAATGGAAATATAAAAATTGGAGATTTATCCTTCGAAGGGGTGGAAAAATTCAAATATCTTGGAGCAACAGTAACAAATATAAATGACACTCGGGAGGAAATTAAACTCAGAATAAATATGGGAAATGCGTGTTATTATTCGGTTGAGAAGCTTTTATCATCTAGTCTGCTGTCAAAAAATCTGAAATCTGGCCCGAGTTCGAATCCCGGTCGGGGCAAGTTACCTGGTTGAGGTTTTTTCCGGGGTTTTCCCTCAACCCAATACGAGAAAATGCTGGGTAACTTTCGGTGCTGGACCCCGGACTCATTTCACCGGCATTATCACCTTCATATCATTCAGAAGCTAAATAACCTAGATGTTGATATAGCGTCGTAAAATAACCCAATAAAATAAAAAATAAATATTCTTTATTAACACGTTGATTTTGTCAGGGAAACCAAAGTTTGACACTTTCTTTGAATATCAGCATAATTTATTCAGATATGAGACAGTACTTAAATGACTCCTTGTTTTGTTGTAAGCCTCTTTTTGTTCACTTTCTTCTTGAGTATAGACCATAGATTTTAAATTTCGTTCATGCAGGCCATGGAAGACTATCTTCTGCAGTACATAATTAAAACACCAGTAGTACCAACATAGCCAGAAAAAATATACTTAACCATTGCAAAAATATGCCAGAAGATTTAAACAATCATATTTACAACAATAGAGACTCTGTGAATTATACTGATAGTTGATATGACGAATTATATTATGTTTCCAAGAAAAACGTTCTAGTATAATAATTGGTCCACGTCTGTATTTAGTTTCTTTAAGCTCCGAACCCTTTGCCAGTACGTGTTTTGCGTACCATTTAAATTTCTCCTCCCATTTCTTCAGTTTCAATTCAATTGAAAAGTCCCACGACACTTGAGATAGGACGACAGGGAGGCTGGCGTCACTCCAAGGTTTCGGTAGTGACGTCTCAACTCTATGAAACCCCTTGGTTAGTGCAACCGCTTTGAAATGACCTTGTCCTATCTTGGGCTAAACATAATCACTCCCCAGTAGTACCCCCACTTGTCGATTGATAGAATCATCATAGAGCTAATTGGCTAGTATACACTCATCGATTCATAGAGTCATTCTGTCTAAGAGCAAATTGGCTAGTTTCTCAAACTGAGACAACTCATCCTGCCTAAGATTTTCCGTGGTTTTCCTGAGGCACTAAGACAAATGTCGGGATGAATCCTAAAAGAAATGAGCCACGGACCTGGACTCACTTACTCATGACCCCGGTAATTTCTTTAATTTTAATAATTGTTCTTATGCCCCACAACACTTCAATCCCTGAAGAAGATGGCAGAGCTAGCCATCGAAAGCTTGGAAGAAAATATTCAACTCACCTGACTGAGAACGCGAGAAGAGTTATTCGATAAGAATATTCATAGTAAAATATTAAAACATAATGCTAAATCATGTATGACATGCTTTGGCGATATCGTTAAAAACTTTAAATTGGGAGATTCATGAGGAAGTACACTGTGTATCATCAGATGATTCTTTTAGATGGGCAGACATTATTGCTATTAACGGACACTTAAAACGGGCTCTTGTTCTTGACCCTACTATCCGTTTCGAAAGAAACCTAAATCAGGCCACCGAAGTTGATATTGAGAAGAAGTCCATATATGAACCTTGTCTGCCGTATCTTTCTCAAAAGTACAACGTCCCTCTTAAACAATGGTCTGTCATTGGTTTGCTGTTTGGCAGTAGAGGTTCTATTACAAAATTCACATGGAATTATCTTAAGGAACTTGACATTCCTTTTGATTATATAATGTCTATTCTTATAAATATTATCAAGGATTCTCTTCAAATATTACATCATCATCTCTATTTCAATTAATCAACTTATATTTGCCTTAAACAATTAACTTTCTTTTATCTTTAATGTATCACATCACATTATTATACATGTTTATTGTATTCAGGACCCTTGTGGTCACTCAAAATTCTTTGAGCTGATGTCTATAATTTACAAATTTATTAAACGTTCCAGAATTTCTAACTTAGACCAATATCGTCCTCTGCAAGGCAAAGTATCTTAAGCGCCGCTTTTACCGAAAACGAGTTATGATGCTTAGAATAAATTATTCAGTACTGCATCAACTTTAAAATTTCCTTGAGGTTAGTTAGTAGACTTATTTTACGACGCTGTATCAACATCTAGGTTATTTAGCGTCTGAATGAGATGAAGGTGATAATGCCGGTGAAATGAGTCCGGGGTCCAGCACCGAAAGTTACCCAGCATTTGCTCGTATTGGGTTGAGGGAAAACCCCGGAAAAAGCCTCAAGCAGGTAACTTGCCCCGACCGGGATTCGAACCCGGGCCACCTGGTTTCGCGGCCAGACTCGCTGACCGTTACTCCACAGGTGTGGAGTTTCCGTGAGTCCCAATACCTGTGATAAGGTGGTTTAAACTTTGAATATCGTATTTTTTTATTGGGTTATTTTACGACGCTGTATCAACATCTAGGTTATTTAGCGTCTGAATGAGATGAAGGTGATAATGCCGGTGAAATGAGTCCGGGAACCAGCACCGAAAGTTACCCAGCATTTGCTCGTAGTGGGTTGAGGGAAAACCCCGGAAAAAGCCTCAACCAGGTAACTTGCCCCGACCGGGATTCGAACCCGGGCCACCTGGTTTCGCGGCCAGACGCGCTGACCGTTACTCCACAGGTGTGGACTTTCCGTGAGTCCCAATACCTCTGATAAGGTGGTTTAAACTTTGAATATCGTATTCACCACCGTGTTGGGTAAGTATTGTAGCTGCTTCTCCTATGAAGTTAGCAAAATGGTGCCTACGATAGCCTATTCTGTCTTGCAGGGGAGATATTCTCTCGATCGTGAGCATGATGAGCTTAACGCTATGCATTAACAAATATTGGCACTCCTTTGTCGCGCAAGGAGACAGATGAAGACAACACCGAACACTGAACAATTTCCTGTCTGGAATAAAACCCGAGACCGCGACTATTTGAGCCACATTTGAGGACAACTTTCCCTCTCCTACTTAAGAAATACTTAGAGTGATACTAGCTGCAGTTATACGTGCCAACTTCTCGCTGTATATCTAATGCTTTCAACAATGGCGTTATCTTACCGCATTCACTTTCAAAGTACTGCGACTGTACATCACTCGAGGGAACTGTAAGCTTAGAAACAACGCTGATATAGTCTGCACAATGTCTGAGGAGAAGTTAGTTGCTAAGAATTTCCCACTCCGTCGGACAATGTGGTACTTCTGGGGACACTCGACAGAGCTGGAATGTGTCGTATATAATGGAGTACAACTTGTCCGTCCCTCTTGCACCAACACTGAACAGAGTACCACATATCCCCTTCGGCTACTATAGCTACCACACTATTGCATTTTCAGGTTGTTAATGCTAGGAACTGCACTGAACAGATGTAGTTATGGGATCTAAAATAGCTGTGTACACTAATCAGAGTAAAGAAATTTATTATTCGGAATTTACTGTTTTAGAACAACCGAATGAAGTGAGCTGTTGGGAGAATAAATATGCAGATAAAAATTTAAAAATGTGGATACTTTTACACTATTAGGGTAGAGTAGCATAAATCGCTCCGCTTCCTAAATCGATCCCCTGCTAGTTTAAAACAAATTACTATAGTAGTGTGGCATCTAGTGGTATTGTTACAATCTACCATATGAACTTCCACCATGTCACTTGATCTCTACCACTTCTTTTTGTCAACAGCGTGGTGATAGTGTATCTAATATAATCGCTCAGGTGGATGTATATTTAGCTAACCTTTTGTAACTAAATAACGGATTTGTATGCAAATGAATCCATAATCTTAAGATGTTATTCGTTTAAAAAATATTAAACAACATTTAACTTAGAAGGATTTTCGAACATGTGGTGATTATAGGCTAGATTGAAGCAAATAATAACTTATGGGGTGGTTTCTCAATTCGCACCACTTTGTAGGTGCCTAATTCGCACCGGTGCGATATGAGCAACTGTAGCAATTCTAGCCGTACAAAAGAAGGCCCCAAAAATTTTAACTGAACTAGGAATGCATCAGGTGGGTGCAATATCAAGTGGTGAAAAGAGCGTTAATACAACAAGTGTGTGTTGTACAAACGCACCGGTTATTTTGTGCCATCTGTGATAATTTTTAAACGTCAAACAGTGCATCCTTCATTATCAGCTGGTGTTCTTCCAGGATCGTTATTTGTTTGCTCTGAGTCAGGTTACATCAACAGTGAACTATTTGTCGAATAGCTAAAATGTTTTATTTTCCACTCAAACCTGCCATAGAAAAAAGTGCTGCTTCTGTATGTCCACCTATACGACCCATTCCAAAAATTTAAAAGCTACATTATGTCGGGAAAATGGTATGCTCCTGTTCCAGCTTCCTCGTCATAATACTCAGAGGCCCAACCTTTAGATGTTTCTATCTTCAAATCATTTCAGACAGCTATATCATGAAGCAGTTCTTAGGTGGCTCCGAGATAATCGTGGAGAAAAGGTGACGCAGTTTACAGTCTGAACTGCCTGGTGAAACACATGGCAAATGTGTAACAAAAAAAAAACGCATTCAGAAAGTTTAAATGTTACGTAATTTGCGCTCTATTTTTTCAAATTCATTTGAAGATGCGTTACTCTCTTTTATTAATTTCAATAAACTTGTAATTTGCATTTATTACATTATTCATTCAAATACTCTTAAATATATTCAATATTAAAAGCTTCCCTTCATCCTGTTCCCTGCAGATAAAGAGGTGCGATATAAGAAACCGCTGGTGCTATTTAGGACACTAGTTGCCTAAATGGCACCACTGACATATGTTTCGAAAATGTAATTTTAATTAAAAAATATTAAATCAAATTCAAGGATTCTTTTTTACATCAAAGGTAAATGTTTTGGGAATGTATCTCTGTAAAGGAATGCACGAAATAAAAACTGTATTGTTCAATAAAAATTATAAATGCTAAAGTGGTGCGATATACGCAACCTTACCCTAAATGCAAAATTATTCAGCAAACCAGCTCTTTCAAGTACCTTAGATGTGACATTTCAATGTTTAGAATAAAGAGAAGCAAAGCAAATAACACCCATGTATTGTGGGTCCCTATCACCACGGCATGGCGCGTCCTCAGGTTGCGGATAGAGGAGACGGCCTCCAGATATGGAGGGTAGCTCTGAATATATTGAATAAGCACTCGTGGACAGCCGATGAGGCGTGGTCCTCCACCTTGGGGGTTGGGCTAACAACCCATCGCCGTAAAAAACAGCTTGTTACGAAACTTTACAATAAGCCTCGGAATAGGACTGATTCTCTGGCACGACCACAGCAAAGGGATAAGGTTTTGAGATTTGGTACTTGGAATGTAACTAGTCCTTATAGAACAGGAGGGGTAACATAAGTAGCAAAATAACTAGCTAGATATAGAATAGACTTTGTGGGAGTACAGGAGGTTAGGTTAGATGGGAACGGCATATCACAAATTGGAGATTATTTGTTGTATTATGGGGAAGGAAACAATAATCACCAATTAGGAACAGGACGCTTCGTTCATAAAAGAATAAAATCAGAAGTAAAAAAGGTCGAATTTACCAGTGATATGTTATCGTATTTAGTACTTAAGGGTAGATGGTGCGATATCGTAGTCATAAATGCTCACGCCCCTACAGAAGGGAAAGACGACCATATAAAGGATATATTCTATGAGGATCCAGAAGTTTGAGCAGGGCAGGGCCTTTGGGGAGGCCGAGACGTAGATGGGAAGATAATATTAAAATAGATTTGAGGACGTGGGATATGATGATAGAGACTGGATTAATCCTATTATTAATCTTGTGTTGATCATAATTTAATTTTATCAAAATTAGAATTTTATGGTATTCGAGGGAACACACTAAATATTTTTAGAACCTATCTTCATGGCAGAAGTCAATTAGTTGCTATGGGTGAAAATTGGTCAAGTCTCACCACTACACATTATGGAGTTCCACAAGACTCAATAATTTGTCCTCTATTATTTTTAATAGCAATAAATGACCTTCCAGAATTCATTAAAGCAATAACAATTATGTATGCAGATGACACTACTTTCCTATGTTCTTCCTCTGCTCTAAATCAATTACATGCTCTCAACAACGACACTCTATCACAGATGGCTTTATGGTTTGAATCTAATGGTTTCTTGCTTAATCAAGAAAAAACTATCAACGTAACTTTCAGCCTAAATTATCTAATAAATAAGGACAACAGACTCAACTACACAAAATTTCTGGGACTTTTTATAGACTCCAGTTTAACATGGGATAAACACATCGAATACATATGCACAAAGCTATGAAGAGTTTTATATTTGTTAAAGAAATTAACGACTTGCGTTTCTGTAAATTATTTAAGATGTGCCTACTTTTCTTTCTTTTAGTCGATAATCTGGGGAAATGGAACCAAAATTGGAAGTGTCTTGATTTTACAAAAGAAAGCCATTAGAATGTTATGTAAATCAAACTATCTGGAACATTGTCGGCCACTTTTCAGACAATCACGAATTTTAACAATCATAAATTTATATATATATATATATATATATATATATATATATGATCTAGTACTTTACACTCGACAAAATATCGACAATTACTCATTAGTGGCCAATATACATGATCATGAAATTAGAAATAGTGAACAAATTAATATTCCATATTGTAGATTTCACAAGAGCAACACAAACTTTTTAATTATGGGGATGAAATTATATAATAAGCTCCCAAGTCAATATTATAAATTACCAATCAATAGCTTCAAAACTATATTTTGCAATTGGTTATTAAATAATCCTTTTTATTCTGTTGCTGAGTTTTTCAACACAAATTTGTATGAAATTGTATTTTAATAAATAAGTTTAATTGCAATTTAGTTAGTTTTCTTTAATTTAAAAGTTTCAAATTATTTCATGTTTTCATTGTATTATTTAAATTCTATTGTTTCATTTATTAATGTTTTTTTAAATGTATTTATATGTTTTTCAATGTATTCTGACGAAGCCTAAAACTGTATGTCTAATGGCCAAATAAATTGAATTGAATTGAATGCCTTTGTCGTTGTCCAGTATATCCATCCGGCTGATTAATGTGAAGATCACGAGTAATTTGAATTCCCCAAGTAGAGCTACCGACACTACGTTGAGTATTCTGGTGGAGGGGCTGCCTCCTTAGAACCTCTAGAAATGTTCGCATGTGTTTTAACCCCACATGCAGGGCTGCCTCTTTTATCGAGGTCTTTCTCCATGTCTTTCTTATGTTTGCCGATGATGTAACATTAATACAAGACAGTGAAGAAAAATTGCAATATGCCATTCACAAACTACACCTACTAGGAAAAGAAGACTATAATTTGAGCATATCAACTCATAAAACTAAAGTAATGGCCCACAGTGGTAAATTTCCAATTCGTACAAAAATAATAGTTGATAATAAGCCCATAGAACAAGTATCTCATTTTGATTATTTAGGTTGTAATATAACTTATGATGTAGATAAAGATATTGACAAAAAAATAAGCAAATTTCAGTGGATATGCGGAACAATAAATAGAACACTAAAAAATAAAACTAGAAAAGAAACAAAACTAAAGTTCTATAAAACTATGGCAGTACCTGTGTTGACATATGGAAGCGAATCATGGATAATTAAAGAACGAGATAAAAGTAAATTACAGGCTGCAGAGATGAGGTGTCTTCGCAGAGTAAAGGGATGTACAAGAAGGGATCTGATAAGAAATGAGGATATCCGTAAAGAATTAAATATATACAACATAAACGATAAAGTTGAAGATTATAAAGAAAAGTGGAAAGAACACCTGTCTCGAATGGATAATGAAATAATTCCAGCACTGATACAACAATACCAACCTAAAGGCAAAAGAGATGTCGGACGTCCTAGGAAGAGGTGGAACTGAATAAAATGTGAAGCCGGAACAGGCACTAAACCTAAACCATGAAGTGAAGATGATGATGATGATGATGAATTGAATTGAATTGCTCAGGATATGGACCAATGGAGGGCTTATGTGAGGGCGGCAATGAATCTCCGGGTTCCTTAAAAGCCAGTAAGTAAGTAAGGAAGTAGCAAATAACATTGTTTTGTTATAAAGTAATCAACATAGTTTTAAATTGATGTAACTTCTAAACAATCTGAGCAATCAATATGATCTAACCTGCTATGGAATGTGAGAAGGGCGAGATTTTGTTATTCCGCGCTATTATGATGCAGGGCTTCGGAAAATAAAGGGATGTTTGTTAGCCATTTGACTTGTTTATTGCACACACAAGAAAATGGTTTAAATCTTCAAACAAGAATTGATTTGGTGAAATGTTATAATAAAATAAAGACTGGGCATTAAAAAAGCTGTAAGTTTCAATTTCTTTGAAAATTAGTTTTTCAAGAAAAAAGAATCTATGTCTCTGACTTGATCCAGTAAGAAAAGAACGTTAGTCCCTTTTAAATTTCATTTAGAACACACGGTCTAGCCTGAAACAATACTAACAATACCATCCCATCGCACCTCCTCATACTCATCCTCTTTCACAAGACTCTGGAATTCGCTACCTGCTAGCATCAGGGACTGTCGAAATAAAATTGAATTCAAACGCAAAATTAATAGGCACTTGGTCAGTAATTGAGACTCGTTCGGACATATCTTTCTGTAAATAGTTCTTTTCTTTATCATAAAATATTTCAATCTCCGGTAATTTCATCCCTATAAAATTATTCTAGGTTCAATTTGTACCTATCCTCTGATTGAGATTCTGGCTGATATGTACATCTATTATCAGGCAGTACATCTCACTTGACGATATGTGTCAGAGGAAGAAGAATTATTTGTCTGCATCTGAAGTCTGACTAGTGTAATATGTAGCTAGTCACATTATACTGGGGGAAAAGTAAAGTGAAGGAAGACGACAGGTAAGAAAGAATAGAAGAGTTCAAGATTACGAAGAGAAGGAGAAGTGAATGTAAATTTCTTCTTTTATATATTTTAAGCCAACCTATTTCTTCCAGGGATGGGGTAATATGATCATATTTGCGAACATTGCTTACAAAACGTACACACAAATTATGAGCACGTTGAAGTTTCGTTTTGTTGTCGCTGGAGAGGTCAGTCAGTAAAATGTCGGCATAGTCAAAATAGGGAAATACAAGCGTCTGCACAAGGGACTTTTTAAACAGGAGGGAAGATGAACATTTATATTTTTAGCACATTGATCAGATTTTTTGTATTCTACAGATAATGGAGAAAAAATGGGAGTATAATGGTACAGTACATCAGTTATTCATAGATTTCAAAAAGGCATATGACTTGGTTAAGAGGGAAGTATTATATGATATATTCTTATTGAATTTGGTATTCCCAAGAAACTAGTTCGATTAATTAAAATGTGTCTCAGTGAAACATACAGCAGAGTCCGTATAGGTCAGTTTCTGATGCTTTTCCAATTCACTGCGGGCTAAAGCAGGGAGATGCACTATCACCTTTACTTTTTAACTTCGCTCTAGAATATGCCATTAGGAAAGTTCAGGATAACAGGCAGGGTTTGGAATTGAACGGGTTACATCAGCTTCTTGTCTATGCGGATGACGTGAATATGTTAGGAGAAAATCCACAAACTATTAGGGAAAACACGGGAATTTTACTGGAAGCAAGTAAAGCGATCGGTTTGGAAGTAAATCCCGAAAAGACAAAGTATATGATTATGTCTCGTGACCAGAATATTGTACGAAATGGAAATATAAAAATTGGAGATTTATCCTCCGAAGGGGTGGAAAAATTCAAATATCTTGGGGCAACAGTAACAAATATAAATGACACTCGGGAGGAAATTAAACGAAGAATAAATAGGGGGAAATGCGTGTTATTATTCGGTTGAGAAGCTTTTATCATCTAGTCTGCTGTGAAAAAATCTGAAAGTTAGAATTTATAAAACAGTTATATTACCGGTTGTTCCGTATGGTTGTGAAACTTGGACTCTCACTCTGAGAGAGGAACATAAGTTGAGGGTGTTTGAGAATAAGGTGCTTAGGAAAATATTTGGGGCTAAGCGGGATGAAGTTACAGGAGAATGGAGAATGTTACACAACGCAGAACTGCACGCATTGTATTCTTCACCTGACATAATTAGGATCATTAAATGCAGACGTTTGAGATGGGCAGGACATGTAGCACGTATGGGCGAATCCAGAAATGCATATAGAGTGTTAGTTGGGAGGCCGGAGGGAAAAAACCTTTGGGGAGGCCAAGACGTAGATGGGAGGATAATATTAAAATGGATTTGAGGGAGGTGGGATATGATGATAGGGACTGGATTAATCTTGCACAGGATAGGGACCGATGGCGGGCTTATGTGAGGGCGGCAATGAACCTTCGAGTTCCTTAAAAGCCATTTGTAAGTAAGTAAGTAAGTGTAAGAGGGTCTTAGACTAGAAATGTTTAGTTTAAATGTAGTTTTATTTATAAGTGTGATGAATAAATTTGTAATTATTATTTGACTTATTTGAACTGTTGTATCAATGAAGCGTGGTGAGTCAGTGAAGTTATGGTTTTACAGTGCAGTGAATAGTTCCGATCAGTGATAATTTATAGTGTCAGTGAAATGTGTTCTATAGTGTCAGTGAAATGTGTTCTATAGTGTCAATGTAATGTGTTCTATAGTGTCAGTGAAATGTGTTCTATAGTGTCAGTGAAATGTGTTCTATAGTGTCAGTGAAATGTGTTCTATAGTGTCAATGAAATGTGTTCTATAGTGTCAGTGAAATGTGTTCTATTGTGTCAGTGAAATGTGTTCTATAGTGCCAATGAAATGTGTTCTATAGTGTCAGTGAAATGTGTTCTATAGTGTCAGTGAAATGTGTTCTATAGTGTCAGTGAAATGTGTTCTATAGTGTGAGTGAAATGTGTTCTATAGTGTCAGTGAAATGTGTTCTATAGTGTCAGTGAAATGTGTTCTATAGTGTCAGTGAAATGTGTTCTATAGTGTCAGGAAATGCGTCATAGTGCCACTAAAGTGAGTGAGATGAGAGTAAAGTGAAAGACTATTATCAGTGCCAATGTGAAACTTATGTAGGGCCTATACATATGTAGGTTGTATTGTAAAATTAGGTTCACTTATTAATTAGGTTATTTTATGTATTATTATTAATTCTAATTATTGTATTAAATTGTATTGTGTATCTAATTGTATTGTGTATTGTTTATCATTTTATTGTGTATTGTTTATATTGTGTATATCACTGCCACCGGGTGCTTGCCCACTTGCAGTGTAAATAAATACATACATACATACATCTTTCTTATCTTTTCTTCTTTATCCTCCTATCTTACTTCCTTCTTTGCTCTCTTTCTATTTTTATTACTCTTCTTCTCGATTTCTCATTACTTTATCATCTTTCTGTATTTTTTGTCATTCCTTTCCCGTCTTCATCGCTGCCTTTCATTCTTTACCATTCTTTTACTATCCTGATCGTTTATATTTTCCATCTTCTGCCCCTTGTTCTATCGGTTTTTCATTCCCGAAAATACAGAGACATTCGATATGGCGGCTCCCCTGCCACGGGTATTCAAACTCACGGCCATGGCAGACGCCAGAAGGTATATAGCTATTCTCATGCTTCACAAGAAGTGTTAATTGCTTGCAGTTCTGTACATTCAGCGACGATTAGGAAAAAATTTAAAGTGCGGTGACTTATGTGTACTTTTTACTAATTAGCGAATCTCTTTACGTCGGTCCTCTCTTGTCGAAATACTTCTATCATTTTAATGAACGCTTTTTAGCGACCGTCTATGGGAGACGTCAGATACTGCATTAAACAGAAAGTACACACAACTGCAGACGGCGGACGCTTTTTCAGTGGATTCTGTTTCGTCTGCTCTTGTGGTTTCTAGGTATCTATTAATTTCTATCGACATATCTAACTTTCGCACGAATGAGTCTTATAATTATTTAAAGTCAACTTAAATATTATAAAAAAATTGACAGTAGATTTTAGGAAAACGTAATGATTGCGCGAAACTTTTATACTCGACTTAAAACAAAAAAATACAAAATATAGCTACTTTCTCTAACACAGTAGTGTAGTGTGTTTTGATATTCATTTACTTACATACTTGAAAATGACCTTTAAGGAACCCGGAGGTTCATTGCCGCCCTCACATAAGCCCGCCATCGGTCCCTAACATGTGCAAGATTAATCCAGATCGTACCATCATATCCCACCTCCCCAAAGATCTTCTTCTCTCAGATCTTTCAACTAACACTCTATATAGTTTTTTTGCTCAGACGTGCTACATACCCTGCCCATCTCAAATGTCTGCATTTAATGTTCCTAATGATGTTAGGTGAAGAATACAATGCGTGCCGTTCTGTGTTGTGTAACTTTCTCCATTCTCCTGTAACTTCATCCCTCTTAGCCCCAAATATTTTCCTAAGCACCTTATTCTCCAACACCCTTAACCTCTGTTCCTTTCTTAAAGTGAGAGTCCAAGAGGTTCATTGCCGCCCTCACATAAGCCCGCCATCGGTCCCTATTCTGTGCAAGATTAATCCGGTTCCTACCATGATATCCCACCTCCCCGAAGATCTTCTTCTCTCAGATCTTTCAACCAACACTCTATATAGATTTTTTGCTCAGGCGTGCTACATACCCTGCCCATCTCAAATGTCTGGATTTAATGTTCCTAATTATGTCAGGTGAGAATACAATACGTACCGTTCTGTGTTGTGTAACTTTCTCCATTCTCCTGTAGCTTCATCCCTCTTAGCCCCAAATATTTTCCTAGGCACCTTACTCCCCAACACCCTTAACCTCTGTTCCTTTCTTAAAGTGAGAGTCCAAGAGGTTCATTGCCGCCCTCACATAAGCCCGCCATCGGTCCCTATTCTGTGCAAGATTAATCCAATTCCTACCATCATATCCCACCTCCCAAAGATCTTCTTGTCTCAGATCTTTCAACTAACACTCTATATAGATTTTTTTGCTCAGACGTGCTACATACCCTGCCCATCTCAAATGTCTGGATTTAATGTTCCTAATGATGTTAGGTGAAGAATACAATGCGTGCAGTTCTGTGTTGTGTAACTTTCTCCTTTCTCCTGTAACTTCATCCCTCTTAGCCCCAAATATTTTCCTAAGCACCTTATTCTCCAACACCGTTAACCTCTGTTCCTTTCTTAAAGTGAGAATCCAAGAGGTTCATTGCCGCCCTCACATAAGTCCGCCATCGGTCCCTATCCTGTGCAAGATTAATCCGGTTCCTACCATGATATCCCACCTCCCAAAGATCTTCTTCTCTCAGATCTTTCAACTAACACTCTATATAGATTTTTTTGCTCAGACGTGCTACATACCCTGCCCATCTCAAATGTCTGGATTTAATGTTCCTAATGATGTTAGGTGAAGAATACAATGCGTGCAGTTCTGTGTTGTGTAACTTTCTCCATTCTCCTGTAACTTCATCCCTCTTAGCCCCAAATATTTTCCTAAGCACCTTATTCTCCAACACCCTTAACCTCTGTTCCTTTCTTAAAGTGAGAGTCCAAGTTTCACAACCATACAGAACAACCATTAATATAACTGTTTTATAAATTCTTTCTGGTTTTTCGAGAGCAGACTAGAAGACAAGCTCTTCTCAGCCGAATAATAACAGACATTTTCATTATTTATTATACGTTGTTTCCTCCAAGGTAGCCTACTTGAGTTTTTCTGCCTTTTCAAAAGATAAATTTCCAATTTTTATATTTCCATTTCGTACTATGTTTTGGTCACGAGACATAATGATATACTTTGTTTTTTCGGGATTTACTTCCAAACCTATCGCTTCCGTGTTTTCCCTAATCGTTTGTGGATTTTCTCCTAACATATTCACGTCATCCGCATAAACAAGTAGCTGATGTAACCCGTTCGATTTCAAACCTTCTCTGTTTTCCTTGTCTTTCCTAAAGATGTCATAATTTAGAGCAACGGTACAAAGCAAAGATGATAGTGCATCTTCTTGCTTTAGTCCGCATTCAATTGGAAAAGCTTCAGACAGAAGTTGGCCTATATGGGCTGTGCTATACGTTGTACTGAAACATATTGTAATTAATTGAACTAGTTTCTTGGAAATACCAAATTCAATAAGAATGCGTGCAGTTCTGCGTTGTGTAACTTTCTCCATTCTCCTGTAACTTCATCCCTCTTAGCCCCAGATATTGAAAAATTCTCTATTCAGAGATCAACTGTATTGTGTGGACTGTACCTTGGTGCAATACGATCACGTGTTACATAAATAAGACCTTCATGTGTGGGAGGAAAGAAATGAAAGGATTGGATTGAAATATTTTATAAGAGGAAATAGAGTTACAAGCTCTGAAGAAAATAGAACAGATTTTTTTCTTTTATTTTAGGTCTCACAATTTCCCAAGGTTGTCATTCTTGCTTCATTCAGAGAAGATGTGTTTCGTGATGGATAGAATTAAGACATGAAGAAAAAATATAATATTGGGTGAGTTGAAGGTTGAGTTTACCTTCTCTCTTCATTGCTTGAGATGAAGGCAATCGTTCCCAGGTTAAGGTGTTAGGTATAGCTTACAGAAATAAAATTTTTGGAAATATTCAACATTTTTTCCTCCATTACTGTATCTTCTGTAATAATGAAAGTTGTTATGTGTAAAACACTGTCCTTCTGCTATATGAAAAAAAAAACATTATTACGATTTAAAAAAAATATTTGTATATATATATATATATATATATATATATATATATATTTTTTTTTTTTTCAAAATTCCTAACGGTGGTAGTTCACTGTGAAGTGATCAAGCGTTTCCCTCATAACTCATAAACTTGTTAAATTTTTAATGTTATCTCTCTTTTATTTTATTGCTGAAACTCATGTTTACAATATCATGCTCTTTCAACTACATTCCTTAATAAATAATATTTTTTTTTTATTTTGTGTTATAAGAAAATACTAATATTCGACGATCTTTTAAAATGAATTTATTTTTTATCAGACAATCTAGCAAAGGTAGAGAAGTGATCTTGCATCATATTGTATACAGGGTGTTTCCGGGCTAGTGTTACAAACTTTCAGGGATAATGGGGAAGGGCACATGTATCAATTTGAGGTAAGGAACCGTGGTCCGGAAATGACCGAGTCGAAAGTTACAAGCAAAAATAGTTGTGTGGAAATGAAATAATTTTATTCCTCTGTACACCTTATTTATGTGTATTTATCTGTACATCTTACACATACTGTATTCATCTGACGTTGTTTACGTTGTATACTTACAGTATTCCATTCCGTGCGCTGTCTGAGGGATGGGGACAGGAAACTACACTAAAGCAATGCAGATAGCGTAATGTGTAACGGACTTGGTCGGTCCTGAGATGCACGTCTGTAAACAGCACAAGTTGCAGTGTCCAGTCGATCAGTCCTAGTGAAATGGAGGAGTACACGAGAGCGGAATAAGCAGACCTGATTTTCGAATACGGATGAGCCAATGTGAACAGTAGACAAGCTCACAGATTGTATCTAACAAGTACCCACGTAGGATACATCCAGCCCATACCATTTTTCCACGACTGTTCCAAAAGTTAAGGGAGGAGGGCACGTGTTGCCAAATTACAATTCCATTTCCACACAACTATTTTTGCTTATTACTTTCGACTCAGTCATTTCCGGACCAGGGTTCCTTATCTCAAATTGATACATGTGCCCTTCCCCCATCATCCCTGAAAGGTTGTAACACTACCTCGGAAACACCCTGTATATGACATGCATAAATGCACACAAAACATTTCATTACAGAATGTTGTATAGTTTTTGAGTTATGGTGGAAAAGCTTCATCACTGCACAGTGAACTGAATTTTGAAAAAAGAATGTAAATAATTTTCTTTAAATAGTAAAAATATTTTTTCATGTTGCAGAAGGACATTGTTTTACACATACTAATTATTTTCATTATTGTATAAGATACAGTAATGGAGGCAAAAATGTTGAATATTTCCACAACTTTACTGCTGTAAGCTGTACCTAACTCCTTAAATCCTGTAAAGTTCAACCTTAAACATGAAGCTAGTAAATTATGTGTAAAATTTATAGTAATATTCAAAAAACAAAACTATCAAATTTTTGGTTACTCTCGTAGCAGAATATTGGATTTTATTTTCGTTTCAACTTGATTAATTGAAATAAAATTTCCTCTCCATGTAACATGCAAAGTTTACCATAATATGTAAAAAAAAACCTCTCCCAAGATTTTATCCAAGACCCAAAAACAATAATAATGCAAATAAACATAGGTCTTTTTTGTTTCATTATGGAATTGCAGTATTTTTACATTACAGTAAACCTTTTAAATTAATTTTCAGAAATAAATCTTATAATGCTTTATGTAAGAGTTGGGATTAAGCTCCTTAGTTCGAATCCTGCGTAGATAATGTATCTTTATCCTTTACTAATGTTAAGGTATATGTTGGTTTAGATGGAACTCTGATGTTATGTTAAGATCACATTACGTATTCTTTCCTTGTAATCTTCTGATTTCATGCGAAGTAAACAAACACCCAAATACACTAGCAGACGACCGATTCAGCTTCACGCAAACACAGGATATGGCCTATTTTGCGAGGCGAAGTTTGAAATGAAAAGGGAATTTTGGAGAGTAGGGTATTGGTGGAATGATGAGTGAAAAACAGAAAAACCCTCACAACTTTTACTTTAATCACCACAATTACAAATTCGATACTGCCGGAGTTTTCAACTCTACGCTGCAATCCACTCTTCCAACTGAGTTGCCAAGGGGCATGATGGAAAATGTTAATAATGGCGTAACGGCGAAGTGAATTCGAGGACTACAGCCAGAATTTGCTCTAAAGTGTGCTGAAGAAAAACCTTGTGAAAAACCACAACTAGCCAGCTTGCCTCAGGATTTGAACCAGCTCCAACATTTCGATACTAAGAAGCGCTACTATACGGCAGGGAACAAAACTTAACTTAAAACTTGTATCGGTTTCCGTAGGGCAAAGATTATGCACTGACCGCTACTTTTTTGCTATACATTTAGTTGATTTCATGTTTACAAAAGCTAGGCTTATATAGCTTGCTGTTTCCATGGATACAGCATATACTGCCATTGTCTGAATGTGATATGATACAATTAAATACAGCAGAAGCGCAGCAACTGAGTGGCGTGATTTTCAGTGTATGTGCATTATCATAACTAGCCACTCATTCCATATGTATGATTCCTAACACAACTCTGCCCTAGTTACGCTCACAGAAACTATGAACACCTGCAGTCTTTTGCGCATAAATAATTACTCTATTACAGCGGGTCTGTACAATTGCTGTCCTATAAACCTCCATCAAATTTGTTAAATATTTTATTTTGCATCCGTGCATGCAAATTTCTCAACAGTTTTGAAATTATTTAAGTTTATACTTACAGGTGACATTCCTAGGGCAGTGTCGCTGAAGACCTGGGCCCTATTTCAGAAAGTACAAATTACAAATAAACAAACTTACAGGAAGTAAATCTTACCGCTACGAATTACAGTAAAATATATTTCACAAAACATTACATAATATTTCTGCAATTGTAACAGTGATACATTAAATGTAGACCATAAGTGATTTATGTAATAGCATTTGGTTTGCTTAGAATATGTCGTGCATTTTCCAAAAGTCATTTTTGAAGTTAAAATCAATAACACAATCAATAACCATAAATGCAAAACAGAATAGAATGAAAACTTATATATTAATTTTTAACAAAATAATCTGCCTCAATAAGAGTGACCATAAAGATCCAGAATAAAAACACTACAGAATAATTTAGAAAGACAAAAAGATTAAATACAGGAATTGTTTAGTAAAAAATCCAGAGAAATGCAAACCCAATAATCATCAATGGCCAAAATATAAATGGTAATATAATATTTGAATTGAATCCTTAAGAATATTCAATAACATTTTTTGAATTTCAAAAAATCGGAGACCGAGTGCTTTTAAAATATTCCACTGAATTTAGGAAGAGTGCCACGTGCACCAAACAAAAGACCAGAAACACTTCATTGACTAGTAGGAATGTTATATTCCTCACTTAGATAAGGGATGCAGGACTCATAAATGGATTTCTTCTCCTCCTCAACGTGTTGTGCCTGCAGGGCATCCTCTCAAACTGGATTGTAGGATCAAGAACTATTCTTTTAGATTCAGTCCTGTGGATGGCTACAATATCTGCTCTTCTGTTCGAATCTAAGGATGAGACGCAGTGGATCTCCTCGTATACTTCCCATCCATGACGCTTGAGGACATCAGAAACACCGGTTCTAGACTTATGGTGTCGATTGTTGCGCAGCAGCTCCGTTTTTCGACAGAACCCCAACACGTGACCAAGAGTTTCCGTCTCGTTGCAGCCGGGATGGCGACAACGGGTTGTGTTGAAACTTCTGCCGGGCACAGATCTAACCGCAGATAGATTGCTGGACATTTTAATTGCATTAATGTATTCTGAAATTGATAAATTTGCTTTTGATGACATCCAGGAATTTGCCTTGGGGCACTCAGAATACAGGATAACACCTTTGCCCTTATGAGGTAATTTACACCATGATTCAAAACTTCTGTTCCGCAAGATCTCCCTCAATTGTCGACCTTTAGTGTTGGGAGCAATAGAAGACTTATTGATGTTTAGTCTACGTAGACTAGTTGCTGTTCAGTGTGCAAGTTCCTTACAAAGTTAAGATGCATATCATTAATACGGTGAAGACGATTACAGATGTTATAATCTTGAGTACTGGCCTCCCACCTAGTATTAAGAATAGCTACACATTCTTTGTAACCCATCTATTGTCTTATATTTATTCATTCATAATGTTCTACCCAAGGGCAGGTCTTTTACTGCAAAGCTAGCATTCTCCAATACTTCCTATTTTCTGTCTTCCTCTTAGTCTCCGCACATGATCGCCATATACTCGTATTTTGTTGTCTATCATCTGATATCTTCTTCTACCCCGAACTCTTCTCCTGTTTACCATTCCTTCCAGTGCATCCTTCAGAAGGCAGTTTCTTCTCAGCCAGTGACCCAACCAGTTCCTTTTCCTCTTTCTGATCAGTTTCAGCGTCATTCTTTTTTCACCCATTCTGTCCATCACAACTTCATTTGTTATTCTGTCTGTCCATTTCACACGTTCCATTCTTCTCCGTATTCACATTTTAAATGCCTCTAGTCTTATATCTTCACTTCGTCGTAATGTTCATGTTTATGCCTCACTTAATGTCACACTTCACACAAAGCACTTCACTATCTCTTCCTTATTTTTTTCAGACGTTTTTCTGCGTCAACGTATTAAGGAAATGTTCGTGGACAAGTTGCTGCACAAAACCGGTCCTTCTCTCGCTCAGTAAAATTGTAATAAATTCTCAAAGAAAACTATCACAATATTAGCAAAGTTTACCCTAAATACAAAATGACAAATTCCTTTCAGAAGTACCTCTTCAATATATTGTCGTTCTTGAAGACATTGCTCATTCACTGCTGAACTCTTCCTAAGCCAACCTGCACAGCGTCTATATTCCCCTCGTTTTGCTCGGAGGGGAAAATAATCAGCATGCCTGCCGCCTGAAGTTCTTGCATTCACACTAATCCGTACGTGCTTGAATTGACATCACCGAGTTACAGGTTCCATCCTCAGGGTTGTCACTTGAGAATTGAACATTCAAGTACATTAAATTTTCACGCCCAGTTACAAAATCCCAATCTATATCACAACCATCACTCTGAAAGCGCTTCATTATTATTATTATTATTATTATTATTATTATTATTATTATTATTATTATTATTATTATAAGTTATTCTTTTTCCACGCCTAATTCTCTTTTAATGCTTTACAATACATTGATGCGATCGAAACTCTAATATGTATCTGTAGCTTGTAACTCGATTACAACTACGGACTCGGCTAAATTATAAAATATACAAAGAAAATTTATATCCTTATGTTCATTCAGATTTCTGCCCATTAACTCCGGGTATAGCTACAAGAGTAAATGTGAATATTTTAATTGTCAAAGCCCACATGCTAGACGCCATGAGCTAGATTATCTGTTCTTTTGTAAGATCCTCAAAGGTGATATATCCTGCGATTCCTTCTTAAACAATATTACCTTGTGTATTCCGTCGAAAGATATGAGAGCCCACAAACTTTTCTATATCAGAAATTGAAAATTTCTTTCGCCAGTCTCCAGATGCATTAAAAATGCCAACATGCATGGCTGCGAATTCAATCTCTTCAATGTATAGACTTAGTTTGCTCTTGGCAATGATTTATCATTTATGTATCCTTTCATAAATTATTCTTATTTATTATATAATCACTATTATTCTCATAGTATAATATATATCATAGATTAGAGGAAAATTCTTCGTTCAAGATTTTTTATGTTCATTTTTATTTTATCATTATTGTTATTTTTATTTTTATTTACATGCATCCAGTGATTAACATTACAATTTAATTTACTTAGTCTTTGCCAAATTTGTTATTATTATCATTATTATTGTAAATTAATTGTATTCATAATTTAATTCTGTTTATTATGTATTATTATTGCATCACTTGTACTGGGCTATTATTGATTCGTGAATGTTGACCAGCACATTAATATTATAATAAATAAATAAAAATAAAGTTATATTTTAATATTTTAGAAACCATAGAAAGGAAACATTTGAGTTGGTATGAACATTTAAAACAGATGACTGAGAACAGAAAATCATGGAAGATGCTGAATTGGACGGAGGAAGGGACAAAGAGGAAAGGGTAGACCAAGATAATGTTGGTTGGATGGGATTCGACGAAACATGCAGAGAAAAGGACAAAGTGATGATGATGCTATGGGCAGGGACTTTTAGCGACAGCAGATTGGTTTGGGTTGAAGGAGAGCCATTGTATAATGGAATATTCGTAGTAAAAGCTATTATTATTATTATTATTATTATTATTATTATTATTATTATTATTATTATTAACTTATTATTATTATTGTTATTATTGTTCTTGTTAATGTTATTATTAATTAATATGTTCCATCTTCTTCGTGGCTACAGTATTTTGTTTGGTCACATATGTAATATTTAACTTATTATATCAGCGACTGACAAGCAAACGTTCTGATGGGGGCAGATAAAAAAATTAATTTTTTTCTTCCACCATGTTAATAATGTCAAAAGAAGCGCTTATACAAATCTTGGCCACTCGACCGCAATTACGATGCCGTCCAGAAAGTGATTTTCCCTGGGCAGTTTATAGAATAAAGCACAATTGCATGGAAGTATTCATTGAAACATATACAGCAATTGTTGCTCTATTTGTCAACATATCCCCCACTGGATCTGAGGCATTTGTCATACCACGGGATCAATTTTTGTGTCGTATAAGTGTCCACACCTGTGGAGTAACGGTCAGCGCGTCTGGCTGCGAAACCAGGTGGCCCGGGTTCGAATCCCGGTCGGAGCAAGTTACCTGATTGAGGTTTTTTCCGGGGTTTTCCCTCAACCCAATACGAGCAAATGCTGGGTAACTTTCGGTGCTGGACCCCGGACTCATTTCACCGGCATTACCACCTTCATATCATTCAGACGCTAAATGACCTAGATGTTGATACAGCGTCGTAAAATAACCCAATAAAATAAAAAGTGTCGTATAAGTCAGCCGCCTCAGATCGGGACCAGCGTTTGAGTGCGTCTGCACCTCTCTCTGTCGATCCCGTGAAATGAGAAATACCTCAATTCCCGTGGAAAATATGTTGAAAAATAGCTGAATAATTGCTGTGTCTGTTCCAATAAATTTGTTCAATGAAATTGTGTTTTTTTTCTGTTAACGGCCTCTGGCGAATTTATTTTTTTACGACCCTCGTAATTGCGGTCGAGTGGCCAGAATTTGTATAAGTATTTCTTTTGACATTATTAACATGGTGGAAGAAAAAAAGTAACTTTTTTATCTGCCCTATCAGAACGTTTGCTTGTGAGTCTTAACATTACATCTAGCAACGTTTGTAAGCGCCAATGGGTCGTGTTTTTCTGGGCAGATAAAAATCCGCGATCTCCATGAACTAAGTCGCATGAAAGAGTTATAGTTGAATTTCCAGCAGGAACGGTTCATGTCTTATGATATTTTTGAGAACTGACATACGTTTGTTCAGACACACATGAAGCAGAACTCTGCTGATAATGAGTCTGCATAATGCTCAGCTTACAATTGAGACAACATAGAACAATACCGATAATTGACAAACATCTACGTCTTAAGCTGGTGTAGAACCCATAACCTTTACTTCCAAACAGCTTTAAAACTCCCCTTACGTTGCACGTATCACGTCCGGAAAAATAGTCTTTAGTAACAAGATATTACTGCTCTTGTGTTATGATAATTTTTGTAGCTCGTAAAATATTAACGCTGAGCCGTAACAAGGATTATCCAATGTGTAAGAGGACCTTCCAATTACACTAGTCTGTTCTACTGTGACATGACCAAATAATGCTCTCCGGGGAGGTAAAGCAAGATTATATTACTTTAAATGACGGGGTTTCCATATTACAAAGAGAATGTGGCTTTGCAGTTACATTCTGTAGAAATTTGTATACCGTGTAATTTCAGTCCTAGTCGAGTTACGTTCAGAGTAACCTATTATTATCATTACGCCATCTGTCTGAATATCTCGTACGTCTGACTTTAATTAAATTTACTGTGAGGTGTTATCATAGAATTTATCATCATCATATTCATCTTTATCATCGACAACGTAATCTAGTCTGTTATTCCTGTTATCGTCATCATTATAATCATTGCAACAATATAATTCACAACATTATTTTGATTGTTATTGTCGTCATAATCTTTATCGGCTTCATCATCGTCGTCATTTTGTCGTAATCCTCATGAAGATCATCATTGTCGTCATTATCGTAATTGTCGTCAGTAACTTCTTCATCGTCATAATCGCCAGTTTCATCAGCTGCATACACATTATTATCATCATACAGTTGCACTATTTTAGTGATTAATTAAATTTATAGGCCATTTGAAAGTATTATTATTATTACTATTATTATTATTATTATTATTATCATCATCATTATTATCATTAATCTAAGTACACCACTTATAGAATAATTAATTTTTTCCTACGCAAAAATAAGTTTCCATTTTTCACAGGCATTTGGTTCCTGTATAAACATCAGAGTATCACATAAGTACAAGGACAGGGGTGAAACATCTCTTTTGAAGGGATGTCCTTAATCTTTTAGTACAAACTGTATATTAAGTAATTCTAACCTTGAATGATAGAGGTTCAGTAAATTACCGGGCAGCTATTCTTCGACGAATCAGGATTTCTGCTTTATGTGTAGATATTAATTCATTTATTGTATTCCATAGATCTTACATAAGCAATGAAGCTTTAAGATGTGGAACAAATTCAAAATTTACAAAGTTACAATTACAATTTTTACAATTTTTTTAGAATTTCAATTTTTTTTACAGTTTTTTTTTTAATTTTTTGGCGAGATATAGTGAGATAAGGTGAGGCCGAGGACTCGCCATAGACCACCCGGCATCAGTCCCACTGCTGGGGAAAACCTCGGAAGAAACCATTCAATCAGACCAAAGGGGTATCCAACCCAAGCCCGAGCGCAGCTCCGGATCAGCAGCCCAGCGAGTCTGCCGACTGAGCTACATCGATAGCTCTACTAAAAATATACAATACATAGCCAATCAGATTATTAGATTTACAAACGCAAACGATCATTCATCAGTTGAGCTATAAAATATAATACATAGGAAGTAAGTTAATTCAATTTAAAGGCACGAACAACTCAATCAGTTGTGATATACAGAAATTGATAATACATATCATGCAAATTACTTCAAATTAGAAACATAAACAATTCATCAGTAGAGCTATACAGGTAATTTCAAGCATATACAATTCATCAGCCAAACTATACAAACATATACAATATACCTAGTAAAGAGATTAATTGAATTTAAAAGCATACTTTTGTTAAGCTATAGAAAATTGTGCGTACAATTCATATCAAGTAGATTAATTCAATTTATAAACATAAACAATTCATCAGTTGAGCTGAACTGACTACTATTCTACTATTCAATTTACAGCATAATCAATTCATCAATTCTGTCGTCGAATTGCAAAAGCGAACATGTCCAGAATAACAAACTGTTGGAAAATCGCACAAACTGTAACTAAGTTAACAAATTAACATGTTGATATATTTTTTCTAATTAGATCTCTATGGATACGTACATTCAGGATCTATGAACATTTAAATTTTTTAAGTCTGTTATGTTTTTTTTTTTTTTGCGATTTTCCAACACTTTGTTATTTTGGATTTGCCCCCTTTTGCAAATCGACGACAGAATTGACCTATACAGGATACTATCCAATTTTTCAGCATATGGCCTACAATTAATCAGTTCATTCGGACAAATATTAAAACAGAAACTGAATTATAAATTGTAATTGCACATACATTGCAGAGTACCCGGAACTGAATGGCAGGCGCGCTTTTCAATTAAAGCTACGGTTTCGCTACGACGATCTTCGCCGACGATCATCGCTGGCGATCTTCGCTGGGATTCTGTCCCGTTAATTTGAATGTGCATGGTTTCTTTACGGCGATGATCGTCAACGAACGTCGCTGGGCTCGACGAAATTCGTCGGCGTTTGCCTTGGAGGCAAAAACTTGGCGATCATCGCCGAGAAGCCAATTGTAAAATTACAGTAGGTGATGAATTAAATCATTTAATAGCATGTGAGTTATACATCATACATACCATAATGGCGGTAAAACAGAAATCTTTCTGCAATTTCTCCACTAATGAAGACGAGATATTAATTGATTAAACACAAATTCCTGTTCGACATGAGCCAAAAAGAAGAACCAATGTAAACAATAACAAATCTATATTTTGCAACAACCAGAACTGTTAATACAATTGAGTAAAGGTATTCATAATTGAAGGACACACACACGATGCGGCAGATTTAGCTACTGAAGCAAAAGTTTGAGTGTGAAATAGTAAGTGAAGTGGAATTCCGAGCAAAACAGAGAAGTGCAACACTCTACTTCTCACATTATTTTTTTATTTGTAACATTATTTCCTAAATAAATGCTCCTAAATGAAAAAAAATAACATTGTAAAAAGTAAAAATAAAATGTTTATATAATTGGTTTTTACCTTAAAGTTATGCTTATCTTTCAGCTGGGCTTATTCGTTCGTAAATAAATTTTGTGGGTAATTTTACAGTATCATTTTCAATTGAACTTCAAACAAAATGAAATTGTTCGGGAGAAAGTCTGAACTATTCCTTCAAATTGGTGGGTTCATTTTCAAGATGTCTTAATATCAATGAATTAAAAGACCCCTCTGTATATCTATTTCTAAACATGACATTAACAACTTTAAAGATCCGTACTTGTTTTTCAAGGCAAAACTTATATTATAACGTTATCATATTGTCATCCACTTAACAGCTGATGAGACACGGTCAACTATATAAAACAATTTACTATCCACCTACGAAGTTCGCCGGTAAAGAAACCAGTCTTTGACGATGACCGCTGGCGATTTGAATCGTCAGCGATGTTCGTTCGACGAAGATCGTCGTAGCGAAACCGTAGCTTTAGAGACTCCTAATTAGATTGTATCGTATATTTTGTCTTAAGGATTGGGCTCATAACTTTAGTGATTTTTGTACTGATATATAAGAGTATGTACACACGAGTATTGCTATCCTAAATTGGGAAAGGCATGAGAGTGATTTTATGTACTATTTCCTCCACTTTGGTAAATTACGTTTCCTCATTTTACAACAGGGTCACTGCTCCAAAAGTTTCGAGGATGGTAGTGAGGAAGAGGGAGAGGTTGAAACCTCTGAAGTCAGAGTTACTAAGTAAAACGTAATGTCTCAAAATATGGTCTTTCGTGACGTCATCCGACGAGTTATTGTCTAGCGTCATTTGCTGAGACGTTCAGATAAGAGGGAAAATGTATTTTTTACGCTTGTAATAAAAACTTTTACACTAACCCAGGCACAAAAGTTTCCGCTTTGAAGTTTCCTACAACAGATAAACGTCAGTGTTTTGTGTTCGAGACGAATTCAAACATCTTATCTCTTGCGGTCCCTTTAGGCAGTTTTTATACTGTTACAATCCGAAAACTTTCTATAGCTTATATTGAAACCCTCAGTGATTTAGTTTAAGACACACAGATTGGCACAACCATTCTTCTTCTTGTCGATATTCGTTGTGTAGTTTTTATCTGATAACGCCTTCAGTTTTGTTATGAGACCGGAACTTTGGCAGAATGCCTTTTTAAATGTGTTAAATCTATCTTCATTTCGAAAGTACATCTGTACGAATTATTGTGATTGAAACGTCACAGTTTTATGTTGCCCTTTTTTGCCTTTCTTAATATAAATTCCTAATTTACAAAATAAATGCTTTTTTGCCTCTATTTGATTATTTATCTATTATTTATTAATTTATTATTAAAAATTGCTTACAGGTATATTTTCATTTATTTCTATAACCGCTACAATGAAAGTGACTTCACCGAATGTATATTATTGTATTTCAGTCAGTTCATATTCTCTTTGCAACAATGAGTTCTGCCGTGCAAAAATGTATAACAGTATGCGTTTTAATTATCGCTTGTGTTTATTTGACAAGGCAACAATGAGTGCGGGTCTAACGTTATTTTTAACGGTTATTTTTCTTTCAGTTTTCATTGCGACGTTGTTGTAGCTAGCTAAATATTTCATATCGTAACATATCAGTACAACCAAACACAAACATGCACTTTCCAAGGCTACTGGGAAGAAGATTTCTTTGCTTCCAAAAGTGAACTGCAACATCGAGTCGAAAATCTCAATTTGCATTCGACTTAGGGGAGAGGTGGGTAGTATCGGACATCGGGGGTTATATCGGACAGTGAGTTTCTTTCATCTTCCACCAGATGATAGTACCTGAATGACATGGTTACGTTCTTGTGATGTCTCATACAGAAACGTAACCATGTCATTCAGGTACTAGCATCTGTTGGTAGATGAAAGAAACGCACTGTCCGATATTACCCGATACTACCCAACTCTCCCCTTTATAAAGCTTTTCTTGCTGCCGAAATCCCTTTGTGGAAAGTGCAAGGTTGTGGGTCTAGTGCAAGGTTTTTTTTTTTTGTAATTGCCTTTTATTGCGTATTTTAACTATTTATAATGCCTTTTTGCCTGCCTATTTCAGCTATTTATGATGCCGTTTTGCCTGCCTATTTTAATGATTCATAATGCCTAAACTTCCGGTCTCTGTTTATTACCTATCCAATTAAAAACTAAAATCTATATAATAATATTTCTTATGATGAAAACAATACTAAAGGAAATGAGTCCTTTCGAACTGACATATGCCTAACACTTTTACTACGTCATACTACTTTTGACCAATGAAACGGTATGGAATGACGAATATCAACCATACATAAGATACATACATACACACGCTACATACATACATACATAGGCTAAATACATACATACATGCATATACATACATACATACATACACAGGCTACATACATACACAGGCTACATACATACATAGGCTACATACATACATACATACATAGGCTACATACATACATACATACATACATACATAGGCTACATACATATATACATACATACAAACATAGGCTACATACTTACATACATACATACATAGGCTACATACATACATATATACATACATACATACATAGGCTACATACATACATACATATATACATACATAGGCTACATACATACATACATACATACATACATATATGCATGCATGCATGCATACATACATACATACATACACACATACATACATATATACATTCATTCATACATACATACATACATACATACATACATACATACATACATAGTACTTACGCATTCCTCTCCAACTTTCAGAATCTTACTCCATGGCTGTAGTGGTGGTCTACAGTATATCGCATATGTACTCTATGAGGTTTGATGTCACAGTCACGGAGAAGGAAGGCCCTGGGAGCCTGCGATGCCACCCTGTAGAAATAACATTTGCAACGAAATATTTAGAAGTTTGATAAAGGGAAAAGCTCAAAATTATTTTTTCATTATAATACTTGGAGTGTCGGGATGTTTTTCTCACAATATGCGTTATTATATAACTTCTTCACAGCTAATAACGAAATTATGAAGTCATTGTTCTGCTTTATATGTTGTTATAGTACATTAATTTTAATTGCTTAATTGTATTACAATTTTGTGCATCTTTCCATGTGTGTTTCGTAATTTCATTTAAAATATTTACAGATGGGCTGCTGTGATATTGTATTTACTTTTACCTTCATCAACGTTGAACTGAAATGTGTAGGTACACACAAAGCGTCTGCTATGGACCGGGAGGTAATTACGTAAACAACGTTAATTCGTTCGTTTCTCGATATTGAGTCTGTTCTTGCACATAAAAGAATTGCATATAGGCTAACTGAACAAAGGATTTACCACAACAAATTAATGTGGGAATAGCCTACATCTTTCACTTTCGTGGCTCAATCTTAAACCTATCATTTCGCTTTAATTCTGCGTTTTGTGGCTAGTGTTAATATTACAGCTAAACATGCCTTCCTTTTGAATAATTTCAAGGAAACGTTGTTCCGGGGCCGGGTATCCCGGGATCGATACCCGGCCCCGGAACAATTTTTCCTTGAAATTATTCAAACCTGCTTTACAGGGAACTACTACCTGAAAGCCAGATTTGTATAATACATTCGTTACTGGAGGTACGTTAACAGAAAGCCACAATTTAAGTCACACAGCATTTGTGTGCACTCATATCTGAGTTCTGGCGTCTTGTCAGCTCATTTGAGTTGTGAGGATATAAAAGGAAAAATTGTGACCGTGTCGTGTATAGTTCCTGAGGTAGCTCAGTCGGAAGAGCGTTCGCGCGCTAAGCGAAGGGTCCCGGGATCGATACCCGGCCCCGGAACAATTTTTCCTTTGAAATTATTCAAACCTGCTTTACAGGGAGCTACTACCTGAAAGCCAGATTTGTACAGGGACATCACTTTATTTTTACCAACATTTTTAACATTAACCTGGCTATACTCGGAAACACTGTTGCCCCCTTCCATTACAGGAGTTTGATGTTACTAGTGCAATATGTAAACAAATCATTTTACTAGGTATAGGAGGAGAGAAAAGTAGTGTATCCATTTATGTTGTAGGGAAATACGATATTACATTTTTAGTTTGATCATCACTTTTACGAAATTTATAAAAAAAAAAAAAACAGTAGAGTAGTAACATTTTTTTTTTCAAAAACTCAACTTTTCAGGCGGCTATGTTCGTTATGTAATGTCTACTTTATTTAGCATATTAATTATTGGTGTTAACATACAATATAGAGAGTACATTTAAATTGAGGGGGCTCATAAGTAAAGGGCTGTAAGTGCACTTGTTACTTTTGAGAAAATGGGGTTTACATATTTAAGCTTTCGTAAAACCGGTGAAATTTTTATTTAAATTTTAATGTGTGATGAGATTAAAATATCCTTTTGCCACTAAAATTTTAGATACTTTAGCTTACACTGGATGCACTTAACTCATGTTATTACAAATGTCACTAGCATTCCTTTGCTTCTAGCCACCTCAATTAAAAATAAGCTAATCTAAATTTTTAAACAAGTTGCTGAAAATGGTTTGCCGTTCATTACAATGCAGGCTTCAATTCTTTACGCATATTATTAAAAACATTTTGAAGCATATTCTCTGAAATTTAATTTATCGTTTCTTCAATATAATTTTTTAGTACGATATTATTAATATAGGTTCTTTCTTCTATAGAAAACGCAACCATATTTCTGAAACACACTATACACTGCAGTGTTTACTTCACTGCTTGAAGACTTCGAATGCAACAGCGGCCGTAAGTTTGTGTGTCTGACGGGAGCAAGGAGATTAGTGAAGGGATGAGAGTGAAGTACATTCAGAAATGCAGGTACAATAAAAATGCAAGTAAAAATAAAATGATGTCCCTGTATAATGCCTTCCTTTTATTAGGATCCATTGTACTTTACAAGAAGCGCTTGAATACTGACTAGAAATATTGACAGTAGACTAATACTGATCATGTAGATCTGCTAATGTATTGATGCATATAGTCAGTATTATTGATTCATTATTACTGACCGTGTAAGAGCTCCATAAGATCATTCTATTGAGAATCTTGCATCAGGTTAATTGAAATATTCCTTAACTGCAGAGCGAAATGTTGCAAAGTTGTTTCCTTTCTTTACAACCTGTTTTAACTGCGGAGGCCACCCGCCTAAGTAAACAGACAAGCTCCTTCATTAAAGTCAGCTCATTTACTGCCACTCACCTTGCTCAGGCATTGCTGAGTGAACTATAATCTTAATTTCTAATGGTAAAATTGAGCGTAGCTTCTGGAATTCAAGATACCGTAATAGTATTGTCAAAATAAGAAAGTGCACTTTTTTAACGGATAGGATTTTGTGATTAGGCAGTCAGTGTGATGCAGCCAGACCATGACGCTCGAAAAGAAGGGTCCCAATTGGGAATAATACCACTCTGTAATAGTACGAGGCCACGAGCTCAGTTCTGTCCTTTCGAAGAGGGGAGGGAGCGGAGAGGAGGAAGGAAGGTCAGTTTTCATGTTTTCGGAAAAGTCGCTTGATTGCTTTTCTTTTCCCCAATTCGGTACAGCTATATTTTTTGGATATGAAAGGCAAGGTTACACTAGAGGACACATTCAGAAATTGTGGCCATTTCTATCAAAACTAAGGATCGAATACATCCCCTACCTAATGTATTTCAACGAATTAATTCTCCAAATTGTCACCAAAATAGGAACTTGTAAACAAATTATTAGTTACAAAACTGAAATACTTTAGTGGTTTGTAAAATTTTTACAATTAGAAAGAGTAAAATGTGTATGTGTTTTAATTTTACGTACTACAAGAAACATCAGCTGTGTTGGAAAGAGTGGGTAAAAAAGAATTATGCGGAAACTGATCAGAAATAGAAAAAGGAATTGGTTGGGTCACTGGCTGAGAAGAAACTGCCTACTGAAGGATGTACTGGAAGGAATAATGAACGGGAGAAGAGTTCGGGGCAGAAGAAGATACCAGATATACAACATTAAGATGTATGGATCATATGCGGAGAAAAAGAGGAATGCAGAAAGTAGAAAGATTGGAGAATGCTGGGTTTGCAGTGAAAGACCTGTCCTTGGACAGAACACTATGTATGTAGGCCTAAATAAGAAACACCAGTGACTCATGTTTCGTTAAAACTTAAAATCTCTTGACCATATTCTATGTGAATAGTAAGTTGATTTCTAAGTCAAGCGAAGGTAAGGCAAGCAATATGCTCTCAAAGAAGAAACTACAATAAATTTGGAATTTTGTCAATGAGAAAGAACTACAACAAATTTGGAATTATGTCAATGTGAAGAAACTAAACAAATTTGGAATTACGTCACTGAGAAGAAACTACAACAAATTTTGAATTACGTCACTGAGAAGAAACTACAACAAATTTGGAATTACGTCAATGAGAAGGAACTACAACAAATTTGGAATTATGTCAATGAGAAGAAACTAAACAAATTTGGAATTACGTCACTGAGAAGAAACTAAAACAAATTTGGAATTATGTCATTGAGAAGGAACTACAACAAATTTGGAATTATGTCACTGAGAAGAAACTACAACAAATTTGGAATTATGTCACTGAGAAGAAACTACGACAAATTTGGAATAATGTCACTGAGAAGAAACTACAACAAATTTGGAATTATGTGCTGAGAAGAAACTACAACAAATTTGGAATTTTGTCACTGAGAAGAAACTACAACAAATTTGGAATTATCTCACTGAGAAGAAACTACAACAAATTTGGAATTGTCACTGAGAAGAAACTACAACAAATTTGGAATTATGTCACTGAGAAGAAACTACAACAAATTTGGAATTATGTCACTGAGAAGAAACTACAACAAATTTGGAATTATCTCACTGAGAAGAAACTACAACAAATTTGGAATTTTCTCAATGAAAAGAAACTACAACAAATTTGGAATTATGTCACTGGGAAGAAACAACAAATTTGGAATTATGTCACGGAGAAGAAACTATAACAAATTTGGAATTATCTCACTGAGAAGAAACTACAACAAACTTGGAATTATGTCAATGAGAAGAAACTACAACAAACTTGGAATTATGTCAATGAGAAGAAACTACAACAAACATGGAATTATGTCAATGAGAAGAAACTACAACAAATTTGCAATTATGTCAATGAGAAGAAACTACAACAAATTTGGAATTATGTCACTGAGAAGAAAGTACAACAAATTTGGAATTATGTCAATGAAAAGAAACTACAACAAATTTGGAATTTTCTCAATGAAAAGAAACTACAACAAATTTGGAATTATGTCACTGGGAAGAAACAACAAATTTGGAATTATGTCGCGGAGAAGAAACTACAACAAATTTGGAATTATCTCACTGAGAAGAAACTACAACAAATTTGGAATTATCTCACTGAGAAGAAACTACAACAAACTTGGAATTATGTCAATGAGAAGAAACTACAACAAACTTGGAATTATGTCAATGAGAAGAAACTACAACAAATTTGGAATTATGTCACTGAGAAGAAACTACAACAAATTTGGAATTATGTCAATGAAAAGAAACTACAACAAATTTGGAATTATGTCAATGAAAAGAAACTACAATAAATTTGGAATTATGTCAATGAAAAGAAACTACAACAAATTTGGAATTATCTCACTGAGAAGAAACTACAACAAATTTGGAATTATGTCACTGAGAAGAAACTACAACAAATTTGGAATTATCTCACTGAGAAGAAACTACAACAAACTTGGAATTATGTCAATGAGAAGAAACTACAACAAATTTGGAATTATGTCAATGAGAAGAAACTACAACAAATTTGGAATTATGTCACTGAGAAAAACTAAACAAATTTGGAATTACAGTATGTCAATAAGGAGAAACTACAACAAACTTTCCGACAAACAAAACAAACACAAGTCTTACAACAGAAACCTACATACACTGCAAACAGTTGGTATCATGTTGGAGGAAAATATCATATTGTAAATAGATTTTGGAACCGATGGGAGAGAGAAAAATGGATTGGGAATAGTAGAATGGGAAAACATGAAGTGGGAGTTGTGCATCTTTGGGTGTATAAAATTTGAAAAAAAAAAATGGTGGGAATATTGGATTGGGAAAAGTACCCTACAATCCGGAATCACAAGTGACATCAGTGTAAACCCTTCATGTCAAAACGTTAGAATTTTTCTCTCTTATGTCGAACATGGATGTTTCACGCCAAGGGTTAAAGAAACTTTAAGATGATAATTTGTTACAAAAAAGCAATGTGTAAAATAATTAATTAAAAAACTTCTATAATATAGAATGTATTGAAATTTATTAATTTTATAAGAGGGAAACAATAGAGAATCCCATTGATACAACGTCCTACAACATATTGACTTTCAATAAGAATAACATTAGACTTCCACACCTGTTTGATATACATTAGTCTCCACTAATTTCGATTTACATTCCTTGTTGCATCTGAAGTGCCAACGTCTAGAAGTTGCGATCGTGAGTTGTGCTCCTGTGGAAGCTCTAGGGTGTGAGTTCGAATCATAGCTAATTATCTGGTTGGATTTGTTCCTAGATTTCCCCCGTGAATGTAATGTAATCCCATAGCAAATTGTTGATCTTATCATGCCAAAATACCATTTTGCTGTCACCAGTTCCACCGGCATTAAATAACCATGCAGTTGATAAAACATCGTTAATGTACCAAACGTACCGCTTATCGTAAAATAAAATTTTGCAAGTTACAATTTTTTTTTATTAATCCTGCCCTTCATGGGTTCCACTTTAAGAAATTAACCATGTGAGTGGAAGTTAGGAAACTGATGTCTGTATGTATAAGTTCAAACAAGCTACCAACTTCATATTAACATAATTTGAAGAAATAATTACTTCTGTGAGATAGGTTTGAAAGTAAAACCCGAAAAGACAAAGTATATGATTATGTCTCGTGACGAGAATATTGTACGAAATGGAAATATAAAAATTGGAAATTTATCTTTTGAAGAGGTAGAAGAATTCAAATACCTGGGAGCAACAGTGACAAATATAAATGACACTCGGGAAGAAATTAAACACAGAATAGATATGGGAAATGCCTGTTGTTATTATTCGATTGAGAAGCTTTTATCATCCAGTCTGCTGTCAAAAAATCTGAAAGTTAGAAGTTATAAAACAGTTATATTACCGGTTGTTCTTTATGGCTGTGAAACTTGGACTCTCACTCTGAGAGAGGAACATAGATTAAGGGTGTTTGAGAATAAGGTGCTTAGGAAAATATTTGAGGCTAAAAGGGATGAAGTTACAGGAGAATGGAGAAAGTTACACAACACAGAACTGCATGCATTGTATTCTTCATCTGACATAATTAGGAACATTAAATCTAGACGTTTGAGATGGGCAGGGCATGTAGCACGTATGAGCGAATCCAGAAATGCATATAGAATGTTAGTTGGGAGGCCGGAGGGAAAAAGACCTTTGGGGAGGCCAGGACGTAGATAGGAAGATGATATTAAAATGGATTTGAGGGAGGTGGGATATGATGATAGAGACTGGATTAATCTTGCACAGGATAGGGACCAATGGTAGGCTTATGTGAGGGCGGCAATGAACTTCCGGGTTCGTTAAAAGCCAGTAAGTAAGTAAGTAATGACTTCTGTAAAATTTAAGTTTGATATATTTTATCCCTGGTGTATATTAATAAAGTTTCAGTACCTTCACAGCTTACTTCCTAAAAACACGATAAAATTCGAACATCTTATTGTAGACAACCGGCATATATTTTGACATTTGCATTATAAAAATGTACCTATCCCAGAAATTTTAGTCACGACGAGACCGTGAACCTCAGTTTGCGAGTGTGTTGGTTATAAGCTTGGTGAACTCTTGACTCCTGCACATTATGACAGAAAAGAAGTCTTTGTCCATACCGGATATCGAACTGTGGGCGTCCGGAGGCATTTGCCCGGCTTGCACTTTGATCGCTAAGGGAATCAAGAGGGCAGTGAGCTTGAATTCCTTTGAGCTTCATGTAATCCTGCCTCCATAGATTCCCTCAGGAGGGGGTGACATGAGGTTGAAACCGCAAGAACGACCTATATCCAAGTCCTTCATAGCCCGGCTTCTAAATGAATTACCCCGGTCCTTTGAAGCATGCAGGTACCTCGTAAGCTGTCATTATTAATTTCCATTACGGGATGCGGACCTTTTAGAAAACTCTACTCAAGTTTAGATTCTCGCTGTCAAAGCCCTTCTCCGTAGTAGGCCTATTACAGTAGGAAAACGCTTATTTCCGATAAAGTGTTTCGTTTTCCTCTATCTTATCAGATGTTTTGTATTCTTGGTATATTTAGAGTTGAAATTAAATAAGTAATTATGCAAATATGCGAGAAAAAATACAAATTTTATTGCGAAACAAAATCATTCGAAGTTAATTAAATGTTATAGATTTACTTACTTACTTACTTACAAATGGCTTTTAAGGAACCCGAAGGTTCATTGCCGCCCTCACATAAGCCCGCCATCGGTCCCTATCCTGTGCAAGATTAATCCAGTCTCTATCATCATACCCCACCTCCCTCAAATCCATTTTAATATTATCCTCCCATCTACGTCTCGGCCTCCCTAAAGGTCTTTTTCCCTCCGGTCTCCCAACTAACACTCTATATGCATTTCTGGATTCGCCCATACGTGCTACATGCCCTGCCCATCTCAAACGTCTGTATTTTAATTTCCTAATTATGTCAGGTGAAGAATACAATGCGTGCAGTTCTGTGTTGTGTAACTTTCTCCATTCTCCTGTAACTTCATCCCGCTTAGCCCCAAATATTTTCCTAAGCACCTTATTCTCAAACACCTTTAACCTATGTTCCTCTCTCAGAGTGAGAGTCCAAGTTTGACAACCATACAGAAGAACCGGTAATATAACTGTTTTATAAATTCTAACTTTCAGATTTTTGGACAGCAGACTGGATGATAAGAGCTTCTCAACCGAATATTAACACGCATTTCCCATATTTATTCTGTGTTTAATATCCTCCAGAGTGTGATTTATATTTGTTACTTTTGCTCCAAGATATTTGAATTTTTCCACCTCTTCGAAGGATAAATCTCCAATTATTATATTTCAATTTCGTACAATATTCTCGTCACGAGACATAATCATATACTTTGTCTTTTCGGATTTACTTCCAAACCTATCGTTTTACTTGCTTCAAGTAAAATTCCCGTGTTGTCCCTAATCGTTTGTGTATTTTCTCCTAACATATTACGTCATCCGCATAGACAAGCAGCTGATGTAACCCGTTCAATTCCAAACCCTGCCTGTTATCCTGAACTTTCCTAATGGCATATTCTAGAGCGAAGTTAAAAAGTAAAGGTGATAGTGCATCTCCCTGCTTTAGCCCGCAGTGAATTGGAAAAGCATTAGATAGAAACTGACCTATACGGACTCTGCTGTATGTTTCACTGAGACACATTTTAATTAATCGAACTAGTTTCTTGGGAATACCAAATTCAATAAGAATATCATATAATACTTCCCTCTTAACCGAGTCATATGCCTTTTTGAAATCTATGAATAACTGATGTACTGTACTCTTACACTTAATGTTATAGATTAAATATATTAATTTGAAGAGAATATAAATACATAAAAATAGAAAGCGGAAATATAAAAATGCCTAAATAGCTGTGAACAACCATCCGAAAGAGATATAACAGTCTGAAATTTCGACGAAGAAATACAAGGTGATCCTTTTGGGTATGAATAAAATAAAAACACCGTAAAACATTTACTACTGAACTTTATTTGTTGAAACTTCGTGCATACACCACTGAAAGATGGGAGATTCTCCAGAGCTCAACATGGCCCCCATTGCACATCCCGCAAACTCATAATGGTGATGCAATTCAGCCCATGTCCGTTGTTGAAAAGCTTGAGTAATTTTTACGCTCAGATCATCAATGTTCCTGGGTTTCTGTGAATAGACAATGTCTTTAACAAAACCCCACACGAAGATGTCGGCAGGGGTTAGATCTGGGGACTTTGGGGGCCAAGCCAAGAGATAGCTGCTTCTTGTACTGGGTTTCACCTGCGACCTTCTGCATGTTTTTTTAACACAGAACCTGTTTCTACAAATGTTCGATATCACAACATTATGGAATCGTATTTAGATATACAGGGACATAATTTTATTTTTACTTCAATTTTTATTGTACCTGAGTTTTTGAATGTACTTCACTCCCACCCCTTCTACTAGTAAACTTCCAACCGTTCACGACACAGAGCCGAGGGCGCGTAAGCAGTACCAAGTTACTGAGTATAGTACGTTTCAGAAATATGTTCGCGTTTTCCAGTGACGAAAGAGCTTTCAATATTGAATCATATTTTCGTACGGGCACTGTCGTCCGTTTCCCTATGTCGCATCCCGGTTTCCCCCACCTGCTTCTGTTCGCCCCTTTGTAAAGTCTAGTAGCTGGGCTATCTTAGCTCTTTTCTGAAAACAATAATTTCTGTTAGGAATTGGACGTCTACGTAATATTATTCAAGTGTTTAAAATAACTTAAATAAAAGAGCCTCCTTAAGTAATTAACTGTCACGTGATTTCCCCCCTCCCTTTCTACAACCCTGCGACAAAACCACTTGAACGGACAGTAGATAGCATTTCTGAGTAATTTTATCTTTTCGGATCGGGCAGAAGTGAAGATTGAATTTACAGTACGTAAGGTACTCTTTTATAGAGTAGGTACAGAATTATTTCAACATGAGTTACTCGTACGAAGGACGAAACTGGTAATTGGAATTAGGTACAATAGTCTATAGCGCGATAATATACACAAAGGAACTGAAGCCTGTATCGAAATGAACAGCCACCATTTTCTAAAATGTGTTTAAATATCCATATTATGATTATTTTTCAATTTAACTTCATTCTCTATATAGTACGCTAATGTGCTGTAACAGTACAATATACACTGCATAATGAATACGTCCGAATGGATAGCTCAATTCGTGTGTAAAATACTAAGTGTTAATACAGTACTGTATTTTGATTAAACAAAAACTTAATGAAAATTATCAAACTCAAAATTGCGATATTTCCTAGTTTACATAAATGGATGAACCACTTTTCTTCCCTCCTATAACCATTAAAGTGATTTGTATTTTACGCCAGTATCATCGAACTCCGTCGTGGAAAGGGTAGCAAACGGTGTTTCCTGTTTCAATCGTTAATAGAAAGGTATAGCCAGGTTAATATTAAAAATGTTAGTAAAAATAAAATGATGTCCCTGTATTATGCACACCATACTGACGTCGAAATTCCCTTTCAACTCTTTTAACACTCTCAAATTTAGCATACCAAAGAACACATTGTGCCCGATGTTGATTTGTAGTAGCCGTTTTAATCATCTACGATTTTTATTTGTCCTCTCAGATTATGCATTGTTGATTGTTATATATGGATACCCTCATATTTTAATCATAATATAACCAGCAAGAAATTTTTCCTACTATCATAATAGCTTTATAATAATAAATTAATATTATCCATACCCAAACGGATCAGACTGTAGAGTAACTGAACTGGCATTGGTCTGATGATGATGATGATGATGATTATACAGTAGCGTGCAAATTAATCCGAACACGACATATTTTTACATTTTCTGTCATTGTTGGCCTCACAGCTGCTCATACCGCTTTAATTGACATCTGTAGTACGTGTAATTCCATTGTTGAAGGTCTGTCGTTATTATTTTTTTATAATATGTGACATTTTGCCTGTCGTTTTATACTTATAAGCATTTCAGTTGTGTTGAAGACTTAATACTGCAATCCTGTGTACATTCTGTCGTCTTCACAAATGGATACAACTCCAAGAAAACGGTCTAAAATTATAATATTAGCAGAGCATTCTTCTGTGACACAGAGGCAAATTGCTGCAGAATGTCACATCGGTTTGGCTACTGTTAATTCGATCATAAAACGATACAGGGAGACTGGATCCATCACACCCCAGAAAAAAGGAAACTGTGGCCGGAAAAGGAAGACTTCACCTGCAGATGATCGTTTGATTGTCAGGAAAAGTAAATAAAATCCTAGACTAACTGCTGTCGACTTAACCCGCGAGTTAATGGCTACCACTGGGGCGAATATTCACGTCACAACAGTGCGGCGTAGGCTTTTGGAAGCTGGACGAAAGGCTCGTAAGCCTATTAAGAAGCAACTGCTAACCCCTGTTATGTGCAAAAAACTCTTAATGTGAGCAAAATTACATCAACACTGGACAGTGAATGACTGGAAGAATGTACTTTTTTCCGATGAGTCTCATTTCGAGGTCCACGACCACCGTGTTTCTTACGTACGGAAACGATCCGAAAAAGTAATAGCAGCTCATCTCCAACAAGCACCCAAATACCTCCCTAAAGTAATGTTTTGGGGTTGTTTTACACATGAAGGGCCTGGAGCATTAATACCTACCAAGGGAATGATGAATTCTGACAAATATATTCACTTATTGGAAACCAGAATCGTACCCCAGCTGCAAAAATCATTTCCGGATGGCAAAGGTGTGTTCCAACAAGACCTGGCACCATGTCATACGTCTCGAAAAACTACAGAATTCTTCAACAAGAATAATATTCAGGTACTCCCCTGGCCAGGCAACTCACCCGACATCAACCCCATTGAGAATTTGTGGTCAATTTGCAAAAGAAGAATGCAAAAAATGGATTGTTCTACAAAGGAGAAGATGATTTCTGCCGTCATTGGTGTATGGTTTCGCGATGAAGAAATGAAGAATATTTGTGGGAAATTAGTGAAATCCATGCGAAATCGTCCCAGAGCTGTTATTAGGAACAAGGGAGGCCACATAGATTACTGAGGTATGTCTTAGATCCTTTTTTTTTATCCCGTTTGAGTGTTTTTGCATAAGTAATTACGTTGTTCGGATTAATTTGCACGCTACTGTAAATTATAAATTAATAATGCCAGAAACTTCTTAACAGACGAAGGCTTAGTTTACCCTGCTTTTTACTTTGTAACTAGTTTCATGCTTTCTTCGTTAAAGTTCCCTTCCATCGCATTAGATGTCTTTATAAGGATATCCACAATTTCCTCGACTAAGGCTTGGTATTATGTAGTGCCTTATTATATTTCTGTGTAGTGTTTTGTTCAAGTGGACTATAAAAATATGAACATCGGAGATACATTACCAACAAGCATTAGTAGGGATAGTTCAGTAGTAGATTTGACTAAGTCTCTGGAATTAAAATGGTGAGGCCATAAGAAAAACTGATTTTTAATTGGTTATTTTACGATTCTTTATCAACTGCTGTGGTTATCTAACGTCTGAATAATATGAAGGTGATAACGTCAGCGAAATGAGTCCGGAGTCCAGCACTGAAAGTTATCCAGCATTAGCTCCTGATGGGTTGAGGGAAAACGCTGGAAAAAACCTCAGCCAGATAACTGATTCAGATCGGGATTTGAACCCGGGCCCGCTCGTTTCACGGTTAGGCAGGCTAAGCGTTACTCCATAGCGGTGGGCCAGAAATACTGATTGATAATATTGACTTCCAAATAGAGTATTTCAATGGATTGCAGAAAAGAAGAAAGAACAACAAAGATTTCTTTATTATAAGGTATTTTAATTTTACTATTAGAGGATAAATTGTTAGAAAGTGACTGAAAGTACAAAGAGAAATAGAGAAGAGCAATAGAACTTTAAATTGCCATAGAACGATTCTGTTGTAGCATTATAAATGACGTTAGTTTATTATTATTATTATTATTATTATTATTATTATTATTATTATTATTATTATTATTATTATTATTATTATTATTATTACTAGCCGTACCCGTGCGCTCCGCTGCACCCGTTAGAAATAAATATAAAGTAATTACATAATTCAAATAGGACATTTGATCCAGGGAACATTCGTGTTTGATAGAAGGATAAATCGTTTAATATGTTACTTAATTTAAATTGCATCCAAATAATTAAAATGCGATCACTTTGGTCCAGAGACACTCATTTGGTGCAATGACATTTCCTTTAACATGTTTCTTAATTTTTATTACATGCAACCATAGTTTAATGAAGATTGACATCATTTAGATTTAAAGTGTATATTTTATTTTACTTGTTACATGTTTCCATTGAATTATGGTAATAACTTAATTTTAACTCTTGTTTTCTACATATTCAGTAAATGGCGCTTGGCCCACTATGGTTCTGAACCCTTCAAATAACTTAAATTATATTATATAATATTACATATTATATTATATTATATTATATTATATTATATTATATTATGTAAAAAGTGTGTTGATAACGGATGTACTCGAATTAGAAAGTTTTTAATTTGTTGTGGGAGCTCTTGAATTCAGGAGGAACAGCTTTTACAACAGCGCAACATAATCTGCTTGGCTCATTACCCAATTTTTTTGCATTGCATTTATTGCATATATATTTTATGTATTTTAACACGATTCAATTGAGCATAGTTAAAATTTGAATTATAAAATAATGCATTGCTAAGCTAACGTATTATTACTGCATACTAAATCAATACACTCTCGTTGTTCGTTAATTCTCTGAGATACAAATGAATATGTTCTTAAACATTATTTTAAGAAATACAGGAAATGAATATACAGAATAACCTATCAAGTTTTCTGTGCATAAGAAACTATTTTAAACTTACCTGTCCTTAATTCAGTCACAAGTTACTGTAATAACATTATAGCATTATATCCATCCAGAGAAACTACACTTTCCAATGATTAAATAATAATTAATTATACAAATCGGTTAATTTAGCTTCCGATATTACTTCATACAAACACAGAAACATTCTCTGTAGGCTATGTTCCATAGCTTTCGATTGTTGTGTCCAAGGCCCCTTATAGACGAAGTCATTTATTTTTTATTTCAATACACCGCCTTAGATGGCAGTTATTTTAATTTTAAAACTCATTTATCTCATTAAATATCAGTCTTATCAAACTTTTTCAGAGACTAAAACTTATCAGAAATCATTTGTAAAGAAAGGTTTGTTATGTAACATTTTTCACAAAAATCGATAATAAGCGAAATATTTCGATTTATTTAATTCAGGCCCCCTTATAACCCCCCTTTTAAATAACGTATTTTGAATGCCATATAGCCTAAAATCTAAGATACAACGAACTTAATTTATATTCCAATTTTCATCGAAATCCGTTCAGCCTTTATCGCGTGAAAAGGTAACAAACATCCAGACAGACAGACAGACATACAAACAAAAATTTCAAAAAAGCGATTTTCGGTTTCAGGATGGTTAATTATACATGTTAACACCAATTATTTTTGGAAAATCGAAAGTTACGAGAAAAATTTTGGCTACAGATTTATTATTAGTACAGATTATTATTATTATCATTATTATTATTGCTGCTGCTGCTACTGCTTATATGCACTCAAAATCATTTATGGCTCCAACTATTCAAACTGCTTATTCTAATTCTTAAGCGACATTTGATATTTACAACGATCTACACTTTATGATCAAGTGGTCATCAAAGTGAGAGACTACAGCCTAAGACAACACATCACAAACACAAGGCAAGATACACATTATGCTTGAAAGGAAAATAAACCTTTATATACCTACTATGAGGGTGGGTTGGTTATTGTGGCCCCACGTTGGGCGCCATTTGAGGGTGGGTGCGTCTTGGTGTTGCGTGAGATTCACTCAGGGTAGCCGAGGTACGGTTGTGGTGTAGGATGATGTCGGGAATAATACCAAGCCGGCTACTTATATAAAAGGCAGTGTAAACTCCAAAACTATGAGTTTATTGTCGTATTCACTTGGTAAACCCTAGAGTATGTATTTCCGGCTGACTTATAATTCAATCGTTGGTCGCACTTCTGTATCGACTCTATGGCAGCTCTGAATAAGCTCTATCCGATACTATAAATTCAATACTCTGCCCAGTACACTATGATCGAAGCTCCTAAACGTTGACGAGTGGTCTCGCCGATGACAAAGTTCTAACTATCGAGTCTTCGCCGGAAGAAAGACTATTAAGTTGGGCCGCCGACACGAAAAAAAAGATGTCGCGCCATCTACACGAAGAAAAGTAGTTATCCTGTCGACACGAAACGAAGTAGTTATTTTGCCCTGTATGTAGGGCCGTCGACACGAAAAGGAGTAGTGATTGTGCCCTGTATGTAGGGCCGCCGACACGATGAGATGTTGTGATCGTGCCCTGTATGTAGGGCCGCCGACACGATGAGAAGTTGTGATCGTGCCCTGTATGTAGGGCCGCGGACACGATGAGATGTTGTGCTTATCTCCGCTCCCCGTCACCCTTATTTATAAAAACCTATCCTACGCTAAAACTAACTATCCTATTGGTTAAAAACTACGTCACTTAACCGGCCTAAAATCTATTCTCTATTGGTCCAAAGTGACCTCATAAGCTAAACCAAGATCTCTCCTTATTGGGCGCGAAATACGTCATCTCTAAATTTAAACTTTGGATTTCCCATAACATCTAATTACTTTGTATATCTCACAAGAATACCCGTTCTTTGGAAAACCCAAGCTTGGCAGTACCTTTCCCACGGGTCCAGTCCAACTTTAGGATTTTACGCATCGCCGAGTGTCTATATACAATCCCGCACAAAGTGGCCCTAAATCTGTCCAATACTGACAAGTGACGAGAGGAATACCTGCGTGTGAAACTAATTCTAACGAAGTCGCCAGAACATCCCCGCGAATACATGTAATAAAAATATGGAGATATCATTTCGCTAATAAATCGGTCTTTCCCTCTCCTAATTACTGCCTCAACTACTGGCAGGATTTGAGTCCTCAGTATACATACGTTATAGGAAAAGCTGTTTTAAACCACATTATTGAATTTTATATGTTGATATTTCCATATTATATTGTAATAACGTCTCAGTGGATGTGAAACGAGCCAGACAACGCGGTTCTTAGCATTTCCGGTTAACGCTGGCTATAACTCTTGGTGTTTTATGCTCAGTCACTGCGTTTTGAAACCAACACAAATTTTTAGAGGCAATATCTTGTTATAAATGCACACTACGTGCGGACTCTCCGTTCTTTTATTCTTCATTAACTCCATCTCCCATCCATTACGCCGTCATAATGTACTTATAATGACTTCTTTCATTGCTTCTCGTATACAGTTTTATTCATTATGTTTGCCTCCCAGCAGTTGATATTCTACGACTTCTAGAAGTTCAGTAAGATTTGAGATTTTCACAGCGTTTAACGTGGTGCGAGATTTTTGGTTCTTTTCGCCATGCCATAGATGAAGAAACGTCTAACATTTGAAGGGTCCACTGCAAGAATGATGGATGTCACTTTCTTGTCGAAAATGAACCAAGATTGTCAATGCATAGCATAAGACATATACAGACGTGGACAAATTATTGGCAAAATTTAAGATTTTTATTATATATTTTTACCAAATATGATTCTTCAATTTAGACTACAGTTGACATTTTTGTGTATTTCCAAATTATTAGCAAAATTGAAGATTTGTATTGTATATTTTTCAAAATTTAACTCAATTTGGACTACAGTTGATATTTTTTGCATATTTACAAATTATTAGCAAAACTGAAGGTTTTTGTTTTATATTTTTACAAAATTCGATTCTTCAATTTGTACTACAGTTGACATTTTGGATATTTCGAAATTATTAGCAAAACTGAAGATTTTTGTTTTATATTTTTACAAAATTTGACTCTTCAATGCAGTTGACAATTTTGCTAATTTACAAATTATTAGGAAAATTGAAGTCTTTTATTATATATTTTTACAAAACTTGACTCTTCTTTTTAAACTACAGTTGACATTTTTGCATATTTCTGTCTACTGTAATGATGGAAATATCCAAAATTGTCAAATGTAGTCTAAATTGAAAGGTCAAATTTTGTAAACAGAATTATCATAAAAATCGTCCATTTTGTTAATAATTTGTCCACGTCTGTAGAATGTACGTAGAGAGTTATATGGCATTAACACTGATAGTCATTGTCCAGTAATGATCGGAAAATCACAGTTAAGCTTTGAGCGCTAAGCATTTCAAACTTTCAATTGCTTCTCCTGCAAAATGTGTTCCAAATGACATCCATCATTCTTGCAGTGGACTCTTCATTTGGAAGTTACAGACCAGGGAAGGGGAAAGTATCTGTTTGATGAGTTATCAGGAACTACGATGAAGATTTTTTGGAGTATTTGTACCTCGTTATAGATGTGCAGTAGAGATGAACAAACTAACTGCCGCTCTCGCTCGCTGTGTCCGTTGCATTTGTCTTTCAAATCTCGTCTCGTAACTCTCGTGCACTTCGAGTCTCGCTCATCATTCTCGAAATAGCATTTGGTCGGCGAGGAAAGATTTCGTAACTTTGAAGAACATACAAAAGGAATTGGTTGGATCACTGGTTGAGAAGAAAATGCCTTCTGAAGGATGAAGTGGAAGAAATGGTGAATGGAAGAAGAATTCGGGGCAGAAGATGATAGACGACATTAAGATACATGCGGAGACTAAGAGAAAGAAAGAAAATAGAAAATACTGGATAATGCTGTGTTTGCAGTGAAAGACCAGCCCATGGACAGAACACTATGAATGAATATGTATATTGTACTGTACTGTATGTATACTGTAAGTAAGTTACTCGCAATTGAAATGTCACCTCGTATTGAATTTGAACTGCACAAATTTATCTGTTATTTTTATGTAAACAGATGCACTAGCGAAGCTATATGGACAAAGTAATGCAGCTATTTGGACGTATTATTGTATCCAGTAAACAGTTTTATATGATTATTATTTCAATTTTGTAGCTGTCATGAACAAATGTGGTTATAAAATGTTATGTTTTAAAACAAGGTAAATGTGATTTTTTCAAATAACGAAAGAGTAACTGACTTTTACTGTAACAGAATGGATCCATAGTTTCATGTGTGATACAGTGTAGTCCATGGTTGTTCTACAATAAACCACAGTTTATATATAGCTTACATATACTCCGACACATTGTTCGGGAAAGCAATTTATTTTCCGTTGTGTTTTTAAGTAACATTTAATATTACAGAATTTATGTTTAAAGTTATGTTGATGTAAATAAATCAATCTTTGTTAAATAGTAATTGTGTTTCTTTATTGAGATGCACTATCACCTTTACTTTTTAACGTTGCTCTAGAATATGCCATTAGGAAAGTCCAGGATAACAGAGAGGGTTTGGAATTGAACGGGTTACATCAGCTGCTTGTCTATGCGGATGACGTGAATATATTAGGAGAAAATCCACAAACGATTAGGGAAAACACGGGAATTTTACTTGAAGCAAGTAAGGAGATAAGTTTGGAAGTAAATCCCGAAAATACAAAGTATATGATTATGTCTCGTGACGAGAATATTGTACGAAATGGAAATATAAAAATTGGAAATTTATCTTTTGAAGAGGTGGAGAAGTTCAAATATCTTGATACTCGGGAGGAAATTAAACACAGAATAAATGTGGAAAATGCCTGTTATTATTCGGTTGAGAAGCTTTTATCATCCAGTCTGCTGTCGAAAAATCTGAAAATTAGAATTTATAAAAGAGTTATATTACCGGTTGTTTTGTATGGTTGTGAAACTTGGACTCTCACTTTGAGAGAGATACATAGGTTAAGAGTGTTTGAGAATAAGGTGCTTAGGAAAATATTTGGTTCTAAGAGGGATGAAGTTATAGGAGAATGGAGAAAGTTACACAACGCAGAGCTGCACGCATTGTATTCTTCACCTGACATAATTAGGAACATTAAATCTAGACGTTTGAGATGGGCAGGGCATGTAGCACATATGGGCGAATCCAGAAATGCATATAGAGTGTTAGTTGGGAGGGCGGAGGGAAAAATACCTTTAGGGAGGCCGAGACGTAGATGGGAAGATAATATTAAAATGGATTTGAGGGAGGTGGGATATGATCATAGAGAATGGATTAATCTTGCTCAGGATAGGGACCGATGGCGGGCTTATGTGAGGGCAGGAAATGAACCTGCGGGTTCCTTAAAAGCCAGTAAGTAAGTAAGTTTCTTTATGCTTATTAAAACAAGGCCTTCTAAAGCGTTTCTTATATTACATTGTTGCTTCTTTCTCAAGACAAATCAGGAATGGCTTTGTTTACGTGCAACTTTTTCTTTATTTTCATTTTTGTGATATTTTCGAATGAAATACTATGGGATATTTCTGATTATGCACAAGAGCTCAGTCTTCTTTACGCTTTTTGCGGACTAGACATACTCATCTGCACTGTGAGCTCAAAGAATCCGCGTCTTTGGCTAAACTAACGCACTGGTATTCCATCCAGGTGGCTCAGGTTCGATCCGCGACTTAGTCGTGTTGGAATTGGTAGTGGTTAAGGCAGACAGTGCAGAGGGTATTTCTCAGGCTACTCCAGTTCACCCTCACATTCCGTTTCACTCTTTGATTCTATCACCATTCTCCGGCTCCCCTCATTTTATCTGTTACCAACTGAAAAAATAAAATAAAGATAAAAATAGAATGTGTGGATAGTTTGAATCTCGCCTGCTGATATAGGCTTTCTATATAAATTGTGTAGAGTTAATAATAATAATAATAATAATAATAATAATAATAATAATAATAATAATATTCATTCATTCATTCATTCATTCATTCATTCATTCATTCATTCATTCATTCACTCATTCATTTATTTAATTATTTATTCAATTTATTTATTCACTTATTTATTTATTTATCTATCTAACTCTCTCTCTCTGTCTGTCTATTTATTTACTTATTTATTTATATATTTATTTATTATTCATTTATTTATTTTTCATTTATTTATATATTTATTTATATATATTTCTTTATATATATTTATATATTTCTTTAATTATGTATATATATTTATTCATATATTTATTTATTTACTAATTTATTTATTTAGTTATTTATTTATTTATTTATTTATTTATTTATTCATTATACATTCATTCATTTATTCATTCATTTATTTATTCATTTATTTATTCTGGCGAATTTAAAGCCATCAGGCCTTTTCTTCCACTTAGCCAGAAAGAAAAGAACCTGATATAATTTGCTATAACAAAAGTTACTAATTACAGAGTAATATTTAAAGAACACTAAAAAATTGATGTAGTTATACAAGCACAAGTTGAGTAAAATGATGCAAACATACAAATAATAAATTACAAAGTAATATAAGGCTTATAAGTTAGACTCAATGAATATGCAAGTCGTAAGTGAACCTTAAGCCATATTCGCATTTGTCGCATTTTGCTACTCGACTTCTAAAAATGCAACAAACTCTGAATGTAAATGTGCAAAAATGCGACAACCTCATTGGACTTCAGAAACGAAGATGGTAATGCAGAAAATGAAATCAGAGATGTGTGTGTGTGTGAACTAATCTGAATTTAAATGAAATGCTAATGGCATGGGGAATGTTCAAAAAGGTATTGAGCTATACATGTTCAGGAATGGGTTTCAAAGAGTTGGTGCAATTCATGTAAGTTAAGTGAACAATTTCTTCTAATAGATTTATATAATTCCATCGCATACTGTAGGGTAAATTGTGTGCGAGGATTTAGTTGCATGAATCTTGTAATAACTGGAATTAGAAACCGCCTTTCAGTAAAAAGAGTTAGCACTCTGCTAACAATAAATCTTGAAGGACCTACTAGTAAAGAATTTCAATGTTTAGAGTGTCCATAAAATAACTTACAGTATTTTAATGTGATGTAAATTCAGCAGTAATTGATTCTAAACAAACATACCCACGTCTAACAATTTACTTACGTAAGTAGTCGACCTGGTTGGCGAGTTGGTATAGCGCTGGCCTTCTATGCCCAAGGTTGCGGGTTCGATCCCGGGCCAGGTCGATGGCATTTAAGTGTGCTTAAATGCGACAGGCTCATGTCAGTAGATTTACTGGCATGTAAAAGAACTCCTGCGGGACAAAATTCCGGCACATCCGGCGACGCTGATATAATCTCTGCAGTTGCGAGCGTCGTTAAATAAAACATAACATTTAACTTACGTAAGTATACTATATCTAGAGTGTGGTAAGCTGGACTGAAAGTAATAAAACTCCAAGAAACAAATTATATAACTTTTTCTTTCTGCACACCTTATTAATTTTATCTTTCTGTACAATTATTTAGAATATTGAACAAGCTTTTCGCAATTTGCACAAATATAATTTTTAACTTGTGCATTTTTGCGACAATTATTTATTTTCTAGCTTGAACCCTGAAGTGAACTAATATTACAAATTACAAGAATTGCAAATTAAAACGTAAATTATAAATGTGTAACACTGAGGAAAATTACATATACACATAGAAGAAGAATTAAACAGTGAGGAAGAAAGAAAAGATATTTTCAGAAATATGTACTAACAATTTGTAGGATTGAAATGAACATTTATAATTTCAATGATAAAAGTAGGCCTACATTAAACAATAGTGATAGGGAAATTTAAGTACGAAGCTAGGAGTTATGTGGCTTAGTACTGGTCACGTGTTACAATAATTTACTTTTAAATTGCAATATCGTTCGACAGTTCCTGAGGGATTTGAGTAGGGCGTTCCAGAAACGAATTGCTGATGCAGTGAAAGAGGAAGAATAGTGAGCAGTTTTAAAGTCCTCCCCAAAAATTCTATGACTTTGGTTTTATCCAAGGAAATGTCCTTATCACGTAATAATATTAATAATAATAATAATAATAATAATAATAATAATAATAATAATAATAATACTTACTTACTTACTAACTGGCGTTTAAGGAACCCGCCCTCACATAAGCCCGGCATAGGTCCCTATCCTGAGCAAGATTAATCCATTCTCTATCATCATATTCCACCTCCCTCAAATCCATTTTAATATTATCTTCCCATCTACGTCTTGGCCTTCCCAAAGGTCTTTTTCCCTCCGGCCTCCCAACTAAGACTATGTGCATTTCTGGACTCGCCCATACATCCTACATGCCCTGCCCATCTCAAACGTCTGGATTTAATGTTCCTAATTATGTCAGGTGAAGAATACAATGCATGCAGTTCTGTGTTGTGTAACTTTCTCCATTCTCCTGTAACTTCATCCCTTTTAGCCTCAAATATATTCCTAAGTACCTTATTCTCAAACACCCTTAACCTATGTTCCTCTCTCAAAGTGAGAGTCCAAGTTTCACAACCATAAAGAATAACCAGTAATACGACTGTTTTATAAATTCTAACTTTCAGATTTTATGACAGCAGACTGGATGATAAAAGTTTCTCAACCGAATAATAACAGGTATTTCCCATATTTATTCTGTGTTTAATTTCCTCCCGAGTATCATATATATTTGTTACTGTTGCTCCAAGATATTTGAACTTCTCCACCTCTTCGAAAGATAAATTTTCAATTTTTATATTTCCATTTCGTACAATATTCTCGTCACGAGACATAATCATATACTTAGTTTTTTCGGGATTTACTTCCAACCTTATCTCTTTACTTGCTTCAACTAGAATTTCCGCGTTTTCCCTAATCGTTTGTGGATTTTCTGCTAACATATTCACGTCATCCGCATATACAATCAGCTGATGTAACCTGTTCAATTCCAAACCCTCTCTGTTATCCTGAAGTTTCCTAATGGCATACTCTAGAGCAAAGTTAAAAAGTAAAGGTGATAGTGCATCTCCTAGCTTTAGCCCACAGTGAATTGGAAATGCATCTGACAGAATCTGACCTATACGAACTCTGCTGTACATTTCACTGAGACACATTTTAATTAATCGAACTAGTGTCTTGGAATACGAAATTCAATAAGAATATCATATAAAACTTCTCTCTTAACCGAGTCATATGCCTTTTTGAAATCTATGAATAACTGATGCACTGTACCCTTATACTCCCATTTTTTCCTCCATTATCTGTCGATTACAAAATATCTGGTCAGTAGTTGATCTATTACGCCTAAAACCGCACTGATGATCCCCAATAATTTCATCTACATAAGGAGTTAATCTTCTTAAAAGAATATTGGACAAAATTTTGTACGACGTCAACAAAAGTGGTATTTCTCGAAAGTTACTACAGTTAATCTTGTCCCCCTTCTTAAAGATAAGTACGATTATGGACTCCTTCCATTGTTCTGGTACAATTCCCTTTTCCCAAATAGCAAGAACAAGCTTATAAATAATAATAATAATAATAATAATAATAATAATAATAATAATAATAATAATAATAATAATAATAATAATCACTATCATCATCATCAATACCGAAGTAACGCTGAGGTTAAAAGGTAGGAATTTCAATTTCCTTGTTTCTCCTGGGTTTCCCTCTTCTTCTCTCGGGAGATTACAGTATAATAATCAGAATAGTAAAAGTTACATCGACATAAACCAGTCTTACGCGAAGAGTCTGATGTAATTTTGGGGTTATATAAGAGGATGTCTGACCATGCTTTCCTTGAGTGACTTTATACTACTCAGCCTGACCACGGGGCGAATACCACTTTCCTGGGGTATAAGGAGGTCCTTGCACATATCTCGGAGTGTGAAATGTCTCCCATGGGTCCACTGATCCACCGTGGCTCTCACGCTTTATGACGTCATCAACAGCAGAGTGCTCCTCTGGCATCGAATTTCAGGGGAGAGCCCACATCAGTGAGCTTATAGTGTATGGGATGGGTGACGTTCGAAATGGAAAAGAAAAATATATCGTTTTGGTTATGATGTGATATATATCGCATTGCACACACCTTATTCTTCTTGCTCTGCTCTTCTTCTCATCCCTTGCTCCGAATTTCTCTTCTCTCTGCTCACTTTATTATATGATGATGGATAGGCGAGTTGCCCACATTTTTATATACGCATCTCCGACGTCAAATTTGTTAGCAAGTCTCTTTTGTTTTCTACTCGCCAGTCTCAGATGCGTCACTTTTCACTATTGAGGACAGTTCTATTCACTTTTTTTCCTCCTTCGAATTTAAAAACGAATTGTTCCGCTGTGGGCGTCAAGTTCATCACTATTGTTGCCTCCAACATATTTGTCAACTCTATCAAAATCAGGGAGAATAAAGATTATAAATAATGGTTAGATTCTCCATCGAAGAGAACACGTCTGATTGTGATTGATGATGTAGATGATAAATTATTGTTGTTAAGCCAGGGATGTCCAAATCCTAGCGTGTGGAAACAAACTTTTAAGTCTCGCTTAATACCTCTAAGCGTTGGGCCGAATAACGGTCTATGTTACCATCTGCTAACTGTGCATGAGGTACAAAAATGTTACATCTTAATTCCTCTCATAAATTTACTATCGGACGGGCAACATAGACCGTTATTCCATTAATATGTTTTGTACAATAACAAGGAGAGGACACGCTCTGTATATCACCGAATTAAATACGATTGTGTGAGATGAAAGCACAAGAAGTACTGTTTAAAGTCATACCTGATATGGGTGGCCAATGACCCCTCGTTTATGAAATATTGGCTATTGTTTGTGACATAATTCCGTTAGGTGCCTAATAGAGAAGCATTAGCCTGTGTAACGGCGTAGCTCATGTTGTTGGATGTTGAGTTGTTATCTAGGCAACATGAGTTCGAATCTTAACTGGTCCTATATTTATTTCTTTTAATAATGATTAATTGTGTGATCACAGTAATCTATTTACATATATCATACTTCTCATGTAGTGATCGCTTCATCATGTTTTAAACAAATTATAATTAGCTAACATTGTATTGTAAAGGATAAACAATGAAATATTGCTCATGTAGGCAGGTAAGATGTGTCACTGGTGTCTGTTCTGTTTCTGTAGCAGCTATTCCATTTCATTTTGTACATGATTCATTATGATAAATGTCATAGAACACACAAAACATACGTATTTCCTGCACCATGCACAGCAAATGAAAGAAAGTTGTCCACAGTCACACACATTTCTCCGCACTTCTGCTGCTAAACAGTCATCCTTTACATTCACAAACACTTCTCGTTCGTTTATTAATTTTGATGCATGTTATGTTTTATTTAACGACGCTCGCAACTGCAGAGGTTATACGTGGTACAGTCATTAAGTTCTGACATTGACGCCTGAAGGGTAGGCACCCACAAGAATCTGGATGTCTCAGAAGATGCCGCGTGATACGGCGTACACTTAAACAGATCGACATCCTCCCTCAATATAGTCGCCGTTGGCCGCTATGCATGTCTGCCAACGTTGGTGTAGCTGCTGGAAGCACCGCTGAAAGATGTTGGCAGGAAGATGCCATACGGCTTCTCTTGTGGAAATCATGACCTTTTCGGCCGCATAAAAATTACGCCCTCGTAGGATTGATTTCATGAGGGGAAAGAGAAAAAAAATCGCATGGTGCGAGATCAGGTGAGTACGGAGGGTGTGGCAAAACAGTAACCTGTTGCCTTGCAAGTTCCTCTTGGACAAGGATGGAGCGATGTGCAGGGGCGTTGTCGTGTAGCAACAGCCAATTCTTCCTATGCCAAAGCTCAGGACGCTTACGACGAATTGAATTGCTTAAACGGCCATGAATCTCTTTGTAGAGGATCTTGTCTACAGTTGCACCTTGTGGGATGAATTCTTTGTGAACAATTCCATTTGAATAAAAAAAACTGTTAAAGCATCACCTTGCCTTTTGACCTGTCTTGTTTTGCGGATTTTTCTGTCGTGGAAATAATGGCGTTTTCCAGGTGGCGGATTGAAGCTTCAGTTGCGGATCGTAAAGGAAACACCATGTTTCGTCTCCAGTTATGATCGGTTATAGCAGTTTCGCCTAATTTCTGACAGAACGTGACGTTTGCCCGTTGCTCAAACTGCAACATACTCGAGTTCCGACGCGCGCATTCAAATCACCGTCACAACAAAGACCGTAGTTCTGCTTACAGTGCATGCACTCAACTGTCTCTTGTTGGGTCGAGAGACTAACTGACAAGGTATCATACCATGGCGCCACCTATGCGCTATAGTGCACCACAACGCCACTATGCGCTCAGTATTAGAACTTAATGACTGTACCACGTATCAGCGTCGCCGGATGTGCCGGAATTTTATCCCGCAGGAGTTCTTTTACATGCCAGTAAATCTACTGACATGAGCCTGTCGCATTTAAGCACACTTAAATGCCATCGACCTGGCCCGGGATCGAACCCGCAACCGTGGGCATAGAAGGCCAGCGCTATACCAACTTGCCAACCAGGTCAACATTTTGATGCATACCACCCATATTTCAACATGGCTTTGAATATAGGGGCTTACAACTGAAAGTGAATTAAGGAGTGAATTTTGAGGGCATCCTCCCTTGAAATAATTTGTCGTCCAGTTTGTAAAAGTAAAAAGCGATTTTTCAAATATTTTATAAAAATCTTCACCTGTCTAAAAAAATAAACATCACAGGACTGGCATGAACCAGTACATTTGGGTGAAATCAATTTAAGGCTACACGTTACTTCATTTTATTCATTTGTAAATATTTCATCATACAAAAAAGGATTCACCTGCCCTCCCACGAGTCCAGAATTAGAAGAAATGACTGCTCTTTCACATATGTGTTTATTACTTTCTCCAGATATTGCTTATAGAGTTGAGATGTCAGCTTTCCTGATGAAGAACGTGTTACACATATATTTCCGAATTTAGAAGTGAGTTCATTTACTTGACGTTGCACTCTTGGGCCAAATTGTCCTTTTTGTTATAATAATAATAATAATAATAATAATAATAATAATAATAATAATAATAATAATAATATCAAGCTTTAAAAAATGAGAAGGCATTAGGATTCCAACTCGGGTTGTCTGGATGACAACTCAGCATCCAACCACATGACCTACGCCGTTACACAGTCTAATGCTTCTCTATTAGGCACCTAACGGAATTATGTCACAAACAATAGCCAATATTTCATAAACGAGGGGTCATTGGCCACCCATATCAGGTATGACTTTAAACAGTACTTCTTGTGCTTTCATCTCACACAATCGTATTTAATTCGGTGATATACAGAGCGTGTCCTCTCCTTGTAAGCGAACTATATGATTGTATGTTATTGAAAGTCATATTACACATCATAGACGTTTGTGACATTTTTAACTCCACAGAAATGCTACTGGGGAATACAGACAATAAACAGTTTTATACAATCAGAATATTATGAAATATACAAAATCAATAATGATATTTACTCCACAATGAGGGGCAAACCCGCTGACATTTCTGTTGATTGATTAATATTGATATTTATTTGTCAGCCAACTTTACAATTCATAGTTATGTTGTACCTTTACATTTCTGCTTTTCGATCCATCATCACTCTAATATATACCCTCATACTACCCTTTCATGTTAATATATCCATTTGCCAAGTAATTCCTGGTTACTTCCTATTCTTTTGTTTTAATTGAATTGCTATCTATCCTTCCCTATTTATCTTCTTCTATTCTCTCTCATACCTAGAGTGTCTCCCTTCTATTTATCGCTTTTCTAGTTAATATTGCATTTCTCTTTCCTTGATAAATTGGAGTATTTATTTTATTTTTTATTCCCTATTCACAAGCAGTAGCGGACAGCCGATGAGGGGTGGTCCTCCAGCTTCGGGGTTGGGCGAAGGGCTAACAACCCATTAACGTAAAAAACAACTTGTTACGAAACCTTTAAATAATCCTCGGAATGAGACTGATTCTCAGTTGTATTACCAGTTGTTCTTTATGGTTGTGAAACTTGGACTCTCACTTTGAGAGAGGAACATAGGTTAAGGGTGTTTGTGAATACGGTGCTTAGGAAAATATTTGGGGTTAAGAGAGATGAAGTTACAGGAGAATGGAGAAAGTTACACAATACAGAACTGCACGCATTGTATTCTTCACCTGACATAATTAGGAACATTAAATCCAGATGTTTGAGATGAGTAGGGCATGTAGCACGTATGGGCGAATCCAGAAATGCATATAGAGTGTTAGTTGGGCGGCGGAGGGAAAAAGATCTTTGGGGAGGCCGAGACGTCGATGGGAAGATAATATTAAAATGGATTTTGAGGGATGCGGTATATGATGATAGAGACTGGATTAATCTTGCTCAGGATAGGGACCAATGGCAGGCTTATGTGAGGGTGGCAATGAACCTCAATCTTTCCATTTATTTTCTCCTAAATTATTTGTCTACATTTCCATTTTCTCTATTTTGCAACACATAAATTATTATTTCCTTACTATTATATCCTCTATTTCGCTCATAAATTTCTTTTTTATTACTTCTTTCTATATATTTATTTCTATAATACTCCTATAGTTAAAGTAACACTGATGCTACTCCCAACCTACAACATTGAAAAATATGAAACATCTAATTCACTTAATTACACTTCCAATTTCTCCCTCTTCCACTTCTCATTTGTTTAGATGTTTTCACACTTTAGTTATCCAGTGTTTGTAAATCTATCACCCGTTAAGATCTGAGTCTTCATATCTGTAAGAATCAGGATCGAACACTAGATAGAATACGAAACTCTTTACTCACGTGGCTATCAATTCAGGATACAACCCATTCCCTGTCAAAGGATGAGAAGTCTTCATTTTTTAACTTGGAATCGACCCGGTGTCTTTTGTATTTGTGGCATCAAGCACTGCCATTTGAGTCTCAGAGAAAGGAAAATTTCGTATCACGAAGGGAAATGTAAGTTATCATGAAAACTTGTTCCCCTTTTCTAATTTTCTTCCTTAATAATTCTCATTGGCACATAGAATAGGGTCTGACTTGTATTTCCTTCCCAAATTCGTTATTATGCGTACCGAACGTACTAGCCCTGTGACGTAATTTCCTTTTGACTGAGTTTTCTTCCAAATTAATAACAAGCGAGAATTTAATTTAAGAAAAAAAATTACTGACGCGTATACTCCCCATCAAGTTTTGATGCCTGAATTTGTTTGCAAACTAATTTTGCCTACGTTACTCCTACCCGTGTAAAAAGGTAGAGAGACGCTGTAGGAGAAGGGGTTGGTGAATGAAGGATGGGAGTTGGAAGGGTGCTATAAACAGGATGGAAAGGGAGGAAAATTTTCATCTTCTCACTCAGGTACTGTACCAGCTCAGTGGATTCGTAACATACCGATTCCAATTTCACGACTCGGTAACTTATTTGATGGTATTCCCTACACCCCCAACCCCCTATCCACCCTGGCTTCCAAGAATATCTCTCGACATGACAAGAGGGGGGAAAACTTTCTACTCCCCCCCACCCTTTTTACGTTTCTCCTTGAAATGGAATTCGCTTCTATTCTACAAAAATTTATATGTATATTATTTTATTATGACATCAGTGATAGTAGCAACTCTATTCTACAAATTCCATCCCCATTGAAGGACAGGGGAAGACGCCTCCGGGAAAGAAATTCTAGAATTTATATATTCCTCCTCTCTATCATCCATTTCTCCTCCCCTAGTATTCAGTTGTTTAGGCAATCTGCTTGCCTCACGTGTCAAATATGTTGCCTAGCTTCATGGCTGGTCAGCTTCAGACTCTCGTTTCTTCCCCATCAGTTACTGCATCCTTTTTTCTTTCCCTCCTTACTAAAAGGCCCGTCACACAATATTCTCCTCAGCGCTTTTTATTTTCTGTATATGCAAGCTCTCCGTCTCTACAGTACTTCCTTCTTCCTCTATATGGATATCTTTCTTATCTTTTGCAGCATTGCACGCTAGTATAAGCATATTTCCTCGGCTTCGAGTTGACTGCCTCTGTATCTAGGCAACACTCCATCCTCGAATCTTTCAGGGAAGGCTATAATCTATGTACGGCGCCAAGCAGATCCTTTGTACAGGGACATCATTTTATTTTTACTTCAATTTTTATTGTACCTGAGTTTTTTAATGTACTTCACTCCCACCCCTTCTACTAATGAAGTTCCAACTGTCCTCCACACAGAATCAACCCCGCATATAGTAAACAGCACTGAGTTAGTGAGTACAGAACGTTCCAGAAATATGTTCGCGTTTTCGAGTGACGAAAAAGCTTTCAATATTGAATCATATTTTCGCATAGGTACTGTCCGTTTGCCTACTCGCATCCCGATTTCCCCCACCTGCTTCTGCTCGCCCCTCTGTAAAAGCTGTGCTGTCTTAGCTCTTTTCTGAAAACAGAAATTTCTGTTACGAATTGGTCGTTTACGTAATATTATGCAACTGTTTAAAATAACTTAAATAAAAGGGCCTCGTTAAGTAATTAACTGTCATGTGATTTCCTCCATTTCTACGATCCTGCGGCATAACCACTTGGACGGACAGTAGATAGCATGTCTGAGTAACTTTATCTGTGCGGGTCGGGCAGAAGTGAAGACTGAATTTACAGTACGTAAGGTACTCTTTTATAGAGTAGGTACAGAATTATTTCAACATGAGTTACTAGCACGAAGGACGAAACTGGTAATTGGAATTAGATGCAATAATCTATAGTGCGAAAATATACACAAAAGAACTGAAGTCTGTATCGAAATGAATGGCTACCATTTTCAAAAATGTGTTTAAATATCCATATTATGATTATTTTTCAATTTAACTTCATTCTCTATATTGTATGCTAACGTGCTGTAGGCAGTATAATATACACTGCATAATGAATACGTTTGCATGGACAGCTCAGTTCGTGAGTAAAAACACTCATTGTTAATACAGTACTCTATTTTGATTAAACAAAAACCTAATGAAAATTATCGAACTCAAAATCGCGATATTTCCTAGTTTACGTAAATGGACGAACTATTTTTCTTCCCTCCTATACCTAGTAAAGTGATTTGTTTGTCTTTTACGCCAGTATCATCGAACTAGAGTCGTGGAAGAGGGTAGCAAACGGTGTTTCCGGTTCTCTAAAGGTATAGCCAGGTTAATATTAAAAATGTTAGTAAAAATAAAATGATGTCCCTGTTTTCATTTCGGAGAACTCATCAATTTCTTCACCATACTAACATGCCAAAGCACACATAGGATTGCAACGTCATTCAAGAAATTAAATTACAACATCGAATAGAGAACAAATAACACTCTACAAAAGCATCCCAACATACAAACAACTACCCACGCCTGTGGAGTAACGGTTATCACGTCTAGCCGCGAAACTATGTGGCCCGGGTTCGATTCCCGGTTGGGGCAAGTTACCTGGTTGAGGTTTTTTCCGGGGTTTTCCCTCAACCCAATATGAGCAAATGCTGGGTAACTTTCGGTGTTGGACCCCGGACTCATTTCACCGGCATTATCACTTTCATCTCATTCAGACGCTAAATAACCTGAGATATTGATAAAGCGTCGTAAAATAACCTACTAAAATAAAAAAAATACAAACAACACAACAAACAAGTACAACCACACAGAATTATACAAACTGAAATGCAACAACTTCTATACAGGACAGACAGACAGATCATTTCAAACACGTTACAAAGAACACATCACAGCCGTAACAAAATTACAGAACACTTTCACATCTGCAGAACACTTTACAAATGCTAACCACACCTATAGCGACATAAACACAGACATGGAAATTCCAAATATTCAACCAAAAAGCCAAAAACTAAACATACTAGAACAATATGAAATATACAGACACACAAAAACATATCCAAATTAAATTCTCAACACACAACTCAATTTCAGAACGCACACACTATTTGACTGCACATTACACTACACAAAAACACCCCTACAAGAAACGCAAACAAAATACACCAAAACCAGCACTAACCAGTTCTGAAGACGGCCCATAACAGGCTAAAACTAGTTAACCAGGTACTGTACTCCAACCACGAGAAAGTCTTTGGGGACTGAGACGAAGCGGGGTAATGCTGTGAATGAATGTTGATGTCATAAGATGTCATAAAGTCACACACGTGGGTACTCGTCGTATCTGTATTGGCTAGCTGTCACAGCACAAACAATAACATTGATACACACGTATTAATACTACCCTAGTTACAAAATTAGATCACTGTTAATCCCCTGGTCTTTTAATCCCTCCATACAGAAAATAACATATGCAGGAGAGCGCATGGTTTTTAAACTGACGATATAACGGTAATATTATCTATCTACTACGCTCCAATAGATGACGCAATAGTAAGCACATTCCTTTCACGGTTGATCTCCTGGTTGGAGAACAGTACTGTTCACACCTGTGGAGTAACGGTCAGCGCGTCTGGCTGCGAAACCAGGTGGCCCGGGTTCGAATCCCGGTCGGGACAAGTTACCTGGTTGAGGTTTTTTCCGGGGTTTTCCCTCAACCCAATACGAGCAAATGCTGGGTAACTTTCGGTGCTGGACCCCGGACTCATTTCACCGGCATTATCACCTTCATATCATTCAGACGCTAAATAACCTAGATGTTGATACAGCGTCGTAAAATAACCCGATAAAATAAAAAAAAAGAACAGTACTGTAATATTTAACACGCGAAAGCTACATAATACACATTTCAATATTATTTTCGGTATTTCTGATCAGTTGTAACCCATTTTTGAATCGTTAGCGTTAATACCTTCACTTACGCTATTAAATATTGCCAAACTTGGTAACTCATACAAATCTTTCGGAATTGGGTTCATTCTATAACAGTTACTTTTTATTCCGTTTTAAGTTTTCTTCCGTGAAGTGTTCAGTTTCTAGAATATTATATAACTAGTTTTAGTAGGCATTATTGTAGGCATTAATTAAAGACCCATTGTTGTATATGTAATAGCCACCATCTGCTTAACTTCTTATATCTTTATGGCGTTATAATGGCAGTTCCTAATAGCCATGAGGGTGCATGTACTGTATATTATAATATTGCTACTCTGCTTACAGGGTGACAGCAATTTTGCTTGTTTATGCCTTGGCAGGCTCTCATTTCTTCCATCCATATTGGTGCAAGTGTGGATAATGTTGCATTTACAAGAAAAATGAAATTACTTCGTTGAACCATGCGCTGGTATAATGGATAATGCCACGCCTCACCCGAGTCCATGGTCGCCGTCTGCTATTGACAACTTAATGACATCCATTCAGCCGGCTTTTAAGGGGCATGTGTCTGCCTAGCGCACATAATGTAAGAAACTTGCTGGTCATCACGTGTACTAAAATAAAATTACTTCGCGTTTCATGATTTAATTTGCAGCTGAGGTAATATAATTCATGTCACTGACAAATTCTCAGAGCAGTGAGTGATTGGGGTTTTTGATCCAGGTTGGACTCGAGACATGGTATCGAATCTAGCTTGAGCCTCTCATCTGGCTGATTTTTTTCTCAAATTGTAAGACGAATTTCAGGTAATTTAACTTGATCTCATCATACCAAATACTATTGTGCGAGATCGTGCGTATTTGCCTGTTTTCCGCACAGAACCAATACGCGGTAATTGTGAAATACCACATTCAGTATTCCCAACGTAACACACATAACAATTTCCCTCTTCTTACCGCTTAAGCGCGACATTCATTTTACTGCTTTAGGCTTTTAACATATTATTTTTAGAGACGTTTAACATAGTAATAATTATAAATTGGAAACTTACCACTGCAATTTCACCTAAATTGCAATGTTAATTATTGTTTTTAAATATTTGCAAAAATTGAATAAAGTCTACTACTCCACGAAACTTATTGCATTCCTGATACAAGTAACATTAAGGAAGCCGTGAAAAAATCAACAAGATTCCAGATGCCGATGTTATTACTGCAATATGTTATATAAATAATGTTGTTAAAATATTAAAATGAAAAATAAATCATTACAAAAACTTACCGTTTGTTTTAAGTTCGCATTTATAGACTGGGAAAAGAAAGACAGACGTATATCACGGCCTGCTGGAGTATAGTAAACACAGAAAACATTTTATAGCAACAATGTTGAAGAAAGTTATTTTGGTGTTCCGAAGTTGCCGTCATTGAACAGAAACCAAGATGGAGATATCATTGCAACTAATTAGAAATTCGTCTTTCAGGTATGTAATAAACGATCTTCGCACAAAATAATGTACGATACACGAGCGGTATGTTTGTTTTCATGTTCTCGGAAATTAAAAAAGCTCAACTACGTTTCGCTTTTTCAATCTTTTCTTCGATCGTGAAAACGTCAACATACCGCTCTTGTAACGTATATTACTATTTCGCTATCCTCTATCCCACCCACGCTAAACAACGTCGTACTGGTGTCGTCATGGTAACGTCACGCCAATATAATCTATGAACAACTAATGTTATCTCGTACGCTCTGGGACAGAATACGATCCCTAGTTATTACTGTTTTTTTTATTTTTGCAGCCTTATATTATCGTCTTCTTGTCACTGTTCTTACAGACAAAGTTTAATATTAATTCACCATTTCATTTCAGACCCTCAGTTCTGTCATTTTCTTGACAGCTAACTTACCATCTTGAAAATATTTCTCCCTTGCGAATTTTCAGTCTCTAATTTTGGATGAGAGTAACTAAGATTTGTCGAAGGCTTTGATTCATTCCGCTTGTATCATTCCACTCTTTTGTTAACACCTTCTAAACCATACCTGCACAAACAGCGCTCAACGAGCGCGCGCGCTCCTTCGGAGCGGGAGAGCGGTGTTTACCGCTCGTCGAAACGGAGAGGAAGATACGTCAGAATGACATAGACTTGCTATAGGTAGAGGAGAGGGAAACGACCACTCAGCTATCTAGTAGAGTGCAGTGTGTAGGCCTATTCTCAGTAACTGTTTCACGTTGCTTACCTACTGCTACAGTACAGTATGGAGGAATCTAAAAGACGGAACATAACATTTAACTTTTAACGATTTACAGCTCGAACTTATTGATCTTCAATGTGACCTAAGGGCTAAAGATCGTTTGAATAATACTACTAGCCTGGTTGAGTTTTACAAGACTAAACATTAACAATAATATCCACGACTACACAGGCTGGCTGTGAAAATGATTGCTATGTTTGGCTCAACATTTATATTTGTGAGCAACTGTTTTCTATAATAATAATAATAATAATAATAATAATAATAATAATAATAATAATAATAATAATAATAATAATAATAATAATAATCCGTGGTGCTACAGCCCGTGAAGGGCCTAGACCGACCAGCCGGCTGCTGGCCTCACGCCCACATGCCGAAGCAGAGGTGGACGATCATCCAACCAGAATGGAGGTATCGTGTGGTTAGCACGATGATCACCCCAGCCGTTATAGCTGGTATTCGCAACCGGATTTTGCTACCTATTGTAGCTCCCCAAGTGAATCACGATGCTCGGTGGGCACCGGTCCCATACACTAGCCGAAATTTCATGAGAAAATTTCTAACTGTTTTCTATAATCAACTTTAATAAAGGCAGACATCGAACATCGTTTTGATGTACTGATAAATAAAAATATAAAAAAATGATATTGTACATTTAAGTTGCTACAGAATTTCCATTATTTCTGTAAAATAAATATTTCTTTATTAATTAATAAGTCCAAGATAGTTTTGCAAACATTGAACGGGAATTCCTTTTATAAGCACTCGTAATAGTACTTCCTTTTGTGTATATTTTGTACGAGATCACCCCTTCTTCCAGTCCACCCTTATACAGAGCGCAGCTAATATCTGCATTCCGCTCATGAGCTGTGAGCCGGGTCGGAGAGCACAAAACTTGTGCAGGCCTGTTCTAAACACTTCATTGTATCCAAATAGCCTATGTTTCAGGGACAGCCAGAAATTACGAGTACATCTTGATGCTGCGACCGGTTCAATAACAGTTTGTTTTGTATTAGTAGTATTTATTTATTTATTTATTTATTTATTTATTTATCTAACCTGGTAGAGATAAGGCTGTCAGGCCTTCTCTGCTCCTCTACCAGGGGATTACAACTATAACATGAACAATAAAATTACAATTATTATTAAATTTACAATTACAATTAGAATAAAAATTAAAGTACGACGAGAATACCTGATTAATGAAAGCTAGACATTTTATCATAGAAGTTACGAACAAAGAATATTTTTGTATTTACTGAATTACAAATTAAACCTACAATAACAAAATTCTATAGTGATGAAATTACCGGATATTGAAATATTTTGTGATAGATTAAGAGAACTATTTACAAGAAACCATGTCTGAACGAGTCTCAATTACTGGCCAAGTGCCTAGTAAGTTTGCGTTTGAATTTAATTTTATTTCGACAGTCCCTGATGCTAGCAGGTAGCGAGTTCCAGAGTCTTGGCAGGGCTATTGTGAAAGAGGATGAGTATGAGGAGGTGCGATGGGATGGTATTGTTAGTATTGTTTCATGGCGAGAGCGTGTGTTCAGATTGTGGTGGGAAGAAAGGTAAGTGAAGCGAGACGACAGGTACGAAGGAATAGAAGAGTTCAAGATTTTGAAGAGAAGGAGAAGTGAATGTAAATTTCTTTTCTTATCTAGTTTAAGCCAACCTATTGCTTCCAGGATGGGGTAATATGATCATATTTACGAACATTGCTTACAAAACGTACACACAAATTATGAGCACGTTGAAGTTTCGTTTTGTTGTCGCTGGAGAGGTCAGTCAGTAAAATTCGCATTAGCAAGAAATTGATTGTTTCCAATTTTCCATGTTAAGAAGGCAACTTCTTCCTCTCATCTGTCATACCGGTTGCAGATACGATAGTGGCGGTTAATTTACTGTAATATTAAATCAGAACCTTTCATTTCGGTTCTTTTTCTTTAATTTCACGCCAGTGATAGAAATTAATAATTTGTGCACCGCATTTGGATCCACACTATGTTGATTCATCCTCGTTTTTAACTCAAGAATTATAGTTTCCAATCGCAAGGAGCATGAGTGCGTGCAATGCATTTTGCACCATTTATGCAGACAAACGACAGTCGAATTCCTTGGGCCGCGACAGCCATAACCTGGATCTGGCATGCACAAGTGGAAGTTATGAACACGGGGGTGTAATTTGTAGGTGGCGCTGTATTGATTCCCTGACTGAAGCTGCTAAACCCTCGGGAGATGGAAGCTCCCACATCAACTTCTATTTGAAGCTAATCCTTTACTCTGTAGATTTAGGTCATGAGATAACTCTTCTGGATAAGCGGCCGTGGGTTCATATCCCTCCTAAGCCTCTCCAATGGAATATATATTGTCTTGTAACACTGAATCTACTCGTGTAGCCAACTGGGATACTTCGTCTTAAGGAAAGGTTTGTGGTGCACTTTTGTTTCTGAACTTGTGATCTGAAACATGACTTCAGATCATAGTTTAAAGCAAGCCTGAAGTGAAAATAATGTACAATTTTTTTCTCTCTATCCTTCGTTCCTTATTTTCTACACTAGCCGTACCCGTGCGCTCCGCTGCACCCGTTAGAAATAAATATAAAGTAATTACATAATTAAAATAGGACGTTTGATCCGGGGAACATTCGTGTTTGATAGAAGGATAAATCGTTTAATGTGTTACTTAATTTAAATTGTATTTAAATAATTAAAATGCGGTCATTTTGGTCCAGAGAGCAATCATTTGGTGCAATGACAATTCCTTTGACATGTTTCTTAATTGTTATTACATGTAACCATAGTTTAATGAAGATTTACATATCATTTAGTTTTAATGTGTAGCCTAAACTTTATGTTACTTGCTATATGTTTCAGAAGGTACTGTAATAACATTGTAGAATTATGTCCATCTAAAGAAACTACACTTTCCAATGGTGAAATAATAATTAAACAATTAATTATCTATGTTTAATACCTTTCGATTGTTGCTGTCCAAGGCCCCTTATAGACGAAGTCATTTGTTTTTATTTCAGTACAGCGCCTTACATGGCGTTGTTATTGTAATGTTAAAACTCATTTATCTCATTAAATATCAGTCCTATCAAAATTTTGTATAGAATAAAACTTATGGGAAATTAGTTTTAAAGAAACTTTTGTTATGTAATATTTTCATGAAAATTAATAATAAGCGAGATATTTCGATTTATTTAATTCAGGCTCCCTTATAACCCCTCTTTTAAATAAAGTATTTTGAATGCCATATAGCCTAAAATCTAAGTTACAACGACCTTAATTTATATTCCAATTTTCATATAAATCTGTTCAGCCATTATTGCGTGAAAAGGTAACAAACAAACAGACAGACCGACCGACCGACAGACAAACAAAAATTTCAAAAAAGCGATTTTCGGTTTGAGAATGGTTTATTATACATGTTAACACCAATAATTTTGGGAAAATGGAAAATTACCAGAAAAATTTTGGCTACAGACTTATTATTAGTATAGATTATTTCTTCGTCTTATTTTTTTTCTTTCCCACCATTCTTTCTTTGATCGAACTCTTTTTTTATTTATTTATTTTTCATTATATCGCTTTAATTCATTCATTCATTTATTCATTCATTCATTCACTTTTTATTTTTCTTCATTGATTCTGGTTCCCGTTAACACTTTGTTTAATAACTTAAAACTGTTTAACGACACGTTACAAGTGTTAAAATTCTTAAAAAAAGGTTATGTACCTTAGACAGATGGCCCGTTTCGATGCCGGTTCTGCGTCATCTTCAGTTTCCTACGAACTACTGGTGTTTCTGTTGATCTTGCATACTGCCATTTGCACTCGTCAGTTGTAGGGGTGGGGGTGTGTTGTTCCTGTGGTGGGGATTTTTGTGTGTTATGACATAATATGTCATATTATGATGTCGAATAATGTGTGGGTATTGAACTGTAATTGTGTGTTAAGTATGTGTTGTGGGTGTGTTATTGTATGTTTATATATTTCGTATTGTTCTACGATGTTTATCTGTGAACGTTTTGGTGTGATGTGTAGAATTTATATACCTGTTTCTATATTACTGTAGTTATGATTATTGTTGATAATGTGTTCTAATGAAGAACCTTTCATACAAGATATAATGAACATATTAAAGCTATAACCAAACCTTACATCACATCAAATTACGCAGAACATATTATCAAAAATAATCATGACTACAATAATATAGAAACAGATATGGAAATTCTACACATCACACCAAAACGTCCACAGTTGCACATCTTAGAACAATACGAAATATACAAACATACAATAACACAACCACAACATACACTTAATACACAATTACAGTTCAATACCCACACATAGTTCAATATCATGATACGTCATAACACAAACAACCACTCCCACCACAGGAACAACACACCCCCACCCCTACAACTGACGAATGCAAATGGCAGTATGCAAGTTCAACATGAAATTCAGTAGTTCGTAGGACACTGAAGATGACGCAGAACCGGCGTCGAAACAGGCCGTCTGTCTAAGGTACATAACTTTTTTTTTAAATTTTAACACTTTTAACGTGTCGTTAAACAATTTTAAGTTTTATATTTTTCTTCTCTATTTAGTATTTGATACTTTTTTTCTTGTATAATAATTTCTTTGTTAATTTATTCCTTATTTATTTACTCATTTATCTCTTATTCATTAATTTCATCATTTCGTAATCTTATTTCTTTATTCGTTACCTCCATCAATAATTCCTTTCCTCGTTTGTTCATCTATTTACTCATTTTTCCATTCCTTCACACTTTTTCCTCGAATTATCTCCATTCCTTGTCTTTGATATCTCCCCATTTTTACGTTCTCTTATTCTATTATTTCACCGTTACCTCCTTAATCTTATTTAGGCCTACCTTCCTTTTATTGTCAAGTTTCTTTTTTTTTTTTGCTTGGTTATTTAACGTCGCTTTATAAACTACTAGGTTATTTAGCGTCGATGGGATTGGTGATAGCGAGATGGTATTTCGAGAGATGAGGCCGAGAATTCCCCATAGATTACCTGACATTCGCCTTATGTTTGGGGAAACCTCGGAAAAAACTCAACCAGATAATTAGCCCTAGCGGGAATCGAACCCATGCCCGAGTACAATTTCGGATCTGTAGGCAAGTGCCTTAGCCGACTAAGCTACGCCGGTGACCTATTAGTTACGTTTCTTAAATTTTCACTTAGTTACATGTCACTCTCTTTCTACTTCACTTTTCCCTTTATATTATTATAGCACACTTACGTTGTAATACAGATAAGAGACGAAATAGCAAGTAAACAATTATACAGTGTCTTAAAGAAGACATTCAGTATTTTGGAATATTATTCGAAACAAAAAAAAAAGGTTTAATGTATGTATTTATTCACACTGCAATGGATATATACCCGGTGGCAGTGGTAACTAATTACACTCAATAATGACAATAATAAACTTATTAATTAAAAATACAATTGATAATACTAATAATTAATACTAATAATAATAATAATAATAATAATAATAATAATAACAACAACAACTGGGAATATACTAAATTAAATGAAACGATCACTTAAAATAACATTTAAAGTATATCTAATTTGTATCTTAATCCTAAGTTCGAACTAAAACCCACGAGTATAAGAATAATAATAATAATAATAATAATAATAATAATAATAATGATTTATTTTAGCTGGCAGACTTAAGGCCGTAAGGCCTTCTCTTCCACACAACCAGCAAAAAGTGTATATACATATGCATGAACTTACAAAGAATTCAACAATTTGATTTAGATGAGAGTTACATGTATACAAGAGTTATTTACGAATTAAACAACAAAATACTATGAACTATTAATTAAACACTGAAATAAACTGGGTAGCAGAATTAAACTAAAATACATAGAATGTTAATATATTTCAAATTATATTAGATAATAGAAAGAGATTATTATGAGACAATTTTGAAAATGCAGCACAATCAGGATGATGTCTAAAGAAAAAAAGCAACAGTGTAGTCAGTAATATTTTAAATCAGTATGATTGGAGTGAAATGCTAATAAGGTTATCTTTTAAGCTGTTCTTAAAGATGTTTGTTGTCTTGCAGCCCCTAATACTTTGTGACAAGGAATTCCATTGACGCGAGGTGGATATTGTAAAAGATGAGGAATAACAAGATGTTCTATGAAGAGGTATATTTAGCGTGCCACAGATAAGTGATCTGGTATTTACGTCGTGGTTAGAGTATAGATAAGAGAAACGAGACGAAAGGTAATTTGGTGTTGAGGTGTGCAGAATTCGAAAGAGTAAAGACAAAGAGCGTAAAGTTCTGCGTTCTTTAAGTCGGAGCCACGAGAGACTTGCGAAGGACGGTGATATGTGATCATATCGTCGGATGTTGCACACGTATCTGATGCACATATTCTGAGCTCGCTGTAACTTGACTGACAGTTCAGAACTTAGATCACTTAACAAAACGTCACAATAATCGAAGTATATGTTCATATCTGCACAAGTACCTTTCAACATTACACTCATTTCGCTGTCAACTCACTCACTGCACTGGAACTACGACACATTTCACTGATTCTATCCTGATTTCACTAACACTTCAAAAACATTTCACTGTTCAAATACTTTGCACTGCCACTATAAACTATAAATAAACATGGCCCCAAAATTAATATGTTGAGAAGTGAGTAGTATTTGTTCAACGTCATAGGAGATGCTCAATGTCATTTCTTCTTCTTCCTCTTCTTCTTCCTGTCACGTATTAATCCTGGTGGCCTGTTACTGTCTCACTGCATTGTTTCAGCGGAGGGCCCAAAGATCTTGTTCCTAAAAGGCGGTAATTCAGTGCTTGACGTGGTATCCTTGTTCTAGACATCCTGAGTATATGAGATTTCCTTTTCTGTCTATAATTTTTCACTTTCTCTAAAATTGGGCCAATATTTAATTCTTTCAAAATATCCGAATTTTTCTTCTTGTCTAATCTAGTATAGCCAGCAGTTCTCCTTAAAAACTTCATTTCATTGACAACGATTCGGTGTTCATCACATTTACTTATGGTCCAAGCTTCACTTCCATACATGAGAACAGGTCTCGCCAATTTTTATAGGCTTTAATTCTTGTATGTTTTCTGGACAAGAGAAGGTTTGCAAATGTTATTAAGTAATAGTATTTATTGCATAGTTAAAGTAATTTAGTTCCCTATAAATATATTATAAATATATTTTTCTTGTTTATAGCTTAAATTATAATACAAATATTTAAAACATGATATCTGTTCTACAGATTTATTATAAAGACAAATCTTGCTGCGGAGATGATTTTTTCCGATGATTTTTATTAAAAAAATAAAAGAGCATTCAATATTCTGAAGGGTGGTAATATTCACCAAAACAAGAGAAATGTGATTTCCATTTTAAAAAATTATCCTGAGAATGGTAATATTAATCAAAACAAGGAAACGTTTAATAAAGATGGGCCCTAAAATTAAATTTTATACGAAACAAGGATTTTGAAACTGGTATTGTAAGAATAGCATATCTTCTAATGTAAGTTCTTTGCTTGCTTTTTTTTTGGGTGTGGGGGGGGGATATACAATATCATATCGGATTTGCATTAAACAAAAGTATAAGGAGATTGAGTCCCTAAGACGATGCGTTATAGTGAATGGAAATCACATTGAGTATCTTCTATGATTTTGATCATCTAGAACTCATATTATCTCCAAGATATTATTTGTAGTGCCTATGTTCATTAGACTTTTTTGTCTTATTTTCATGTTCTACCTCTCATAATATTGAATGCTCATTTTTTAATGAAAATGACACTAGGCTTCTGCTATGATGTAGATAACAGGTACGGATATCCCGGAAGATATTAATATTTTATTACACTTTTTTATGAATACTACCATCTCTCCTAGTTCGATTAATTAAAATGTGTCTCAGTGAAACGTACAGCAGAGTTCGTATAGGTCAGTTTCTGTCAGATGCGTTTCCAATTCACTGTGGGCTAAAGCAAGGAGATGCACTATCACCTTTACTTTTTAACTTTACTCTAGAGTATGGCATTAAGAAAGTCCAGGATAATAGAGAGGGTTTGGAATTGAATTGGTTACACCAGCTGCTTGTTTATGCGGATGACGTGAATATGTTAGGAGAAAATCCACAAACGATTAGGGAAAACACGGGAATTTTACTTGAAGCAAGTAAAGAGATAGGTTTGGAAGTAAATCCCGAAAAGACAAAATATATGATTATGTCTCGTGACCAGAATATTGTACGAAATGTAAATATAAAAATTGGAAATTTATCTGTCGAAGAGGTGAAGAAGTTCAAATATCTTGGAGCAACAGTAAAAAATATAAATGATACTCGGGAGAAAATTATACACAGGATAAATATGGGAAATGCCTGTTATTATTCGGTTGAGAAGCTTTTATCATCCAGTCTGCTGTCAAAATATCTGAAAGTTAGAATTTATAAAACAGTTATATTACCGGTTGTTCTTTATTGTTGTGAAACTTGGACTCTCACTCTGAGAGAGGAACATAGGTTAAGGGTGTTTGAGAATAAGGTGCTTAGGAAAATATTTGGGGCTAAGAGGGATGAAATTACAGGAGAATGGAGAAAGTTACACAACACAGAACTGCACGCATTGTTTTATTCACCTGACATAATTAGGAAAATTAAATCCAGACGTTTGAGATGGGCAGGGCATGTAGCACGTATGGGTGAATCCAGGAATGCATATAGAGTGTTAGTTGGGAGGCCGAAACGTAGATGGGAGGATAACATTAAAATGGATTTGAGGGAGGTGGGATATGATGATAGAGACTGGATTAATCTTGCTCAGGATAGGGACCAGTGGCGGGCTTATGTGAGGGCGGCAATGAACTTGCGGATTCCTTAAAAACCAGTAAGTAAGTACTAGCATCTCTCAAAATATTGAATGATTTTTATTTGACGTCCTGTGTAATTATTTTTTTTCATTTTATCTGCATGTCCCTTTCTTTTTCACTTTACGTCCTTCATATCTTTCTGTTCATTCCTTTCTTACTTTCTCTTATTTAATATATTTTTCATGATTTCCTTTTTCATTTCACCTCACTTTCCCTTAGGCTAACTAATTTCTTTTGATTCTTACCCATTATTTTTGCTCGGTTTTATTCCCCTATATATACAAATTTCGATCTTGATTTCAGTCTTGCATCTTTCTACAAAATTTCTCGTAAACTTTGAGTTGTAACAAAAGCGATTTACAAGTATTCGCCAGACTGCATTCAAGTTGATTTGCGTGGTACCTCGGAAGTACTGGTGCTCTATTTACATTTCAGATCCACGGGTCAGCTGCCGAACACGCCCCGCGACTGTATGCAACCATTGCAGCAGCTACGGGCCACGGAGCTGCCGTTCAAGGCGTGTCACTCCATGCCAAAGCGCGCTGAATGGAATAATTCAGACGTGGGATGGAATTTGCGTCTAGAATGAAAAATAGGAAAGGAAGAAGAAATAGAAAAGTGGATTGTGAAGAAATAAAGGATAGCGAGGCGGTAGGAAGAAAATGGAAGAGGAAATAAATAAAATTACTAAATATAAAAGAAAAAAGAGGAATATACAAAGGACGAAAAATAGAAGGAACAAGAGAATAAGGAAATTAAAGAATAAAGAGGTAAGAGGAAAAATTAAGAAGAATGTGCAGTGTATGAATTAGGCCTAAAAAGAGAACAGAGAAGAAAGCGATGTAAGAGGAAAACAAGAAAATATTAAGAACGACTAACTATAGAAAAAAGGAATAAAAGTAAGGAAAGGAAAGGAAAGGAAAGGAAAGGAAAGGAAAGGAAAGGAAAGGAGAGAAGAAAGGAAAGAAGAGAGAAGAAAGGAAAGAAGAGAGAAGAAAGGAAAGAAGAGAGAAGAAAGGAAAGGAGAGAGAAGAAAGGAAAGGAGAGAGAAGAAAGGAAAGAAGAGAGAAGAAAGGAAAGGAGAGAGAAGAAAAGAAAGGAGAGAGAAGAAAGGAAAGAAGAGAGAAGAAAGGAAAGGAGAGAGAAGAAAGGAAAGGAGAGAGAAGAAAGGAAAGAAGAGAGAAGAAAGGAAAGGAGAGAGAAGAAAGGAAAGGAGAGAGAAGAAAGGAAAGGAGAGAGGAAAGGAAAGGAGAGAGAAGAAAGGAAAGGAGAGAGAAGAAAGGAAAGGAGAGAGAAGAAAGGAAAGGAGAGAGAAGAAAGGAAAGGAGAGAGAAGAAAGGAAAGGAGAGAAAAGAAAGGAAAGAAGAGAGAAGAAACAGGATAAGGAGGAAGTAAGTCAGAAAGTATAGGCTTACATTTTTCTTCCAAGCTACCCTGACTCAAGATATATTTCTCATTATAGTCCATCAGGGAAAAATTGTAATTAGAGTTTAAAGTTAAATTAAATGTATTTACTTTCTCATTACATGAAAATATAGTCTATGAAGAGAAAGTGTTGTGATGCTACAAGAAACCGAGAGCAAAATTTTTTTGTATACATTCTCAACTTCCTTGATATCGAAAAAAAACTATACCAGCTGCGACGTTTTGCTGCTTGTGCCTGATTTCCTGCCATCTGTCTCTCTGTCTGTCTCTCTTTCCGTCAGCACGTCTGCCTTTCTTCAGAGACTTCACATTCAATATCTTCAAGTTACTTTATTGCAAAATTATGTAAATTAGGTAGGCGAACGCGAAAATCGTCAAAACCCGAAGTTTATAGGAAATTCTAATTCTGAGAAAGATCTTTAGGAAATTCTAGTTTTGATTTACCTGATTCAATTAAATCTAGAAATAACTATTATTCTTTAGGAAATTCTAGTTTGATTTACCTGATTCAGTTAAATCTAGAAATAGCTATGACTCTTTAGGAAATTCTAGTTTTGACTTACGTGATTCAGTTAAATCTAGAAATAACTATGACTCTTTAGGAAATTCTAGTTTTGATTTACCTGATTCAATTAAATCTAGAAATAACTATTATTCTTTAGGAAATTCTAGTTTGATTTACCTGATTCAGTTAAATCTAGAAATAGCTATGACTCTTTAGGAAATTCTAGTTTTGACTTACGTGATTCAGTTAAATCTAGAAATAACTATGACTCTTTAGGAAATTCTAGTTTTGATTTACCTGATTCAATTGAATCTAGAAATAACTATTATTCTTTAGGAAATTCTAGTTTGATTTACCTGATTCAGTTAAATCTAGAAATAGCTATGACTCTTTAGGAAATTCTAGTTTGGACTTACGTGATTCAGTTAAATCTAGAAATAACTATGACTCTTTAGGAAATTCTAGTTTTGATTTACCTGATTCAATTGAATCTAGAAATAACTATTATTCTTTAGGAAATTCTAGTTTGATTTACCTGATTCAGTTAAATCTAGAAATAGCTATGACTCTTTAGGAAATTCTAGTTTTGATTTACCTGATTCAATTGAATCTAGAAATAACTATTATTCTTTAGGATATTCTAGTTTGATTTACCTGATTCAGTTAAATCTAGAAATAGCTATGACTCTTTAGGAAATTCTAGTTTTGACTTACGTGATTCAATTAAATCTAGAAATAACTATTCTTTAGGAAATTCTAGTTTGATTTACCTGATTCAGTTAAATCTAGAAATAGCTATGACTCTTTAGGAAATTCTAGTTTTGACTTACGTGATTCAATTAAATCTAGAAATAACTATTCTTTAGGAAATTCTAGTTTGATTTACCTGATTCAGTTAAATCTAGAAATAGCTATGACTCTTTAGGAAATTCTAGTTTTGACTTACGTGATTCAATTAAATCTAGAAATAACTATTCTTTAGGAAATTCTAGTTTGATTTACCTGATTCAGTTAAATCTAGAAATAGCTATGACTCTTTAGGAAATTCTAGTTTTGACTTACGTGATTCAGTTAAATCTAGAAATAACTATGACTCTTTAGGAAATTCTAGTTTTGATTTACCTGATTCAATTAAATCTAGAAATAACTATTATTCTTTAGGAAATTCTAGTTTGATTTACCTGATTCAGTTAAATCTAGAAATAGCTATGACTCTTTAGGAAATTCTAGTTTTGACTTACGTGATTCAGTTAAATCTAGAAATAACTATGACTCTTTAGGAAATTCTAGTTTTGATTTACCTGATTCAGTTAAATCTAGAAATAGCTATGACTCTTTAGGAAATTCTAGTTTTCACTTACGTGATTCAGTTAAATCTAGAAATAACTATGACTCTTTAGGAAATTCTAGTTTTGATTTACCTGATTCAGTTAAATCTAGAAATAGCTATGACTCTTTAGGAAATTCTAGTTTTCACTTACCTGATTCAATTAAATCTAGAAATAACTATTATTCTTTAGGAAATTGTAGTTTGATTTACCTGATTCAGTTAAATCTAGAAATAGCTATGACTCTTTAGGAAATTCTAGTTTTCACTTACGTGATTCAGTTAAATCTAGAAATAACTATGACTCTTTAGGAAATTCTAGTTTTGATTTACCTGATTCAGTTAAATCTAGAAATAGCTATGACTCTTTAGGAAATTCTAGTTTTCACTTACGTGATTCAGTTAAATCTAGAAATAACTATGAATCTTTAGGAAATTCTAGTTTTGATTTACCTGATTCAGTTAAATCTAGAAATAGCTATGACTCTTTAGGAAATTCTAGTTTTGACTTACGTGATTCAGTTAAATCTAGAAATAGCTATGACTCTTTAGGAAATTCTAGTTTTGACTTACGTGATTCACTTAAATCTAGAAATAGCTATGACTCTTTAGAAAATTCTAGTTTTGACTTACGTGATTCAATTAAATCTAGAAATAACTATTCTTTAGGAAATTCTAGTTTGATTTACCTGATTCAGTTAAATCTAGAAATAGCTATGACTCTTTAGGAAATTCTAGTTTTGACTTACGTGATTCAATTAAATCTAGAAATAACTATTCTTTAGGAAATTCTAGTTTGATTTACCTGATTCAGTTAAATCTAGAAATAGCTATGACTCTTTAGGAAATTCTAGTTTTGACTTACGTGATTCAATTAAATCTAGAAATAACTATTCTTTAGGAAATTCTAGTTTGATTTACCTGATTCAGTTAAATCTAGAAATAGCTATGACTCTTTAGGAAATTCTAGTTTTGACTTACGTGATTCAGTTAAATCTAGAAATAACTATGACTCTTTAGGAAATTCTAGTTTTGATTTACCTGATTCAATTAAATCTAGAAATAACTATTATTCTTTAGGAAATTCTAGTTTGATTTACCTGATTCAGTTAAATCTAGAAATAGCTATGACTCTTTAGGAAATTCTAGTTTTGACTTACGTGATTCAGTTAAATCTAGAAATAACTATGACTCTTTAGGAAATTCTAGTTTTGATTTACCTGATTCAGTTAAATCTAGAAATAGCTATGACTCTTTAGGAAATTCTAGTTTTCACTTACGTGATTCAGTTAAATCTAGAAATAACTATGACTCTTTAGGAAATTCTAGTTTTGATTTACCTGATTCAGTTAAATCTAGAAATAGCTATGACTCTTTAGGAAATTCTAGTTTTCACTTACCTGATTCAATTAAATCTAGAAATAACTATTATTCTTTAGGAAATTGTAGTTTGATTTACCTGATTCAGTTAAATCTAGAAATAGCTATGACTCTTTAGGAAATTCTAGTTTTCACTTACGTGATTCAGTTAAATCTAGAAATAACTATGACTCTTTAGGAAATTCTAGTTTTGATTTACCTGATTCAGTTAAATCTAGAAATAGCTATGACTCTTTAGGAAATTCTAGTTTTCACTTACGTGATTCAGTTAAATCTAGAAATAACTATGAATCTTTAGGAAATTCTAGTTTTGATTTACCTGATTCAGTTAAATCTAGAAATAGCTATGACTCTTTAGGAAATTCTAGTTTTGACTTACGTGATTCAGTTAAATCTAGAAATAGCTATGACTCTTTAGGAAATTCTAGTTTTGACTTACGTGATTCACTTAAATCTAGAAATAGCTATGACTCTTTAGAAAATTCTAGTTTTGACTTACGTGATTCAATTAAATCTAGAAATAACTATTCTTTAGGAAATTCTAGTTTGATTTACCTGATTCAGTTAAATCTAGAAATAGCTATGACTCTTTAGGAAATTCTAGTTTTGACTTACGTGATTCAGTTAAATCTAGAAATAACTATGACTCTTTAGGAAATTCTAGTTTTGATTTACCTGATTCAATTAAATCTAGAAATAACTATTATTCTTTAGGAAATTCTAGTTTGATTTACCTGATTCAGTTAAATCTAGAAATTGCTATGACTCTTTAGGAAATTCTAGTTTTGACTTACGTGATTCAGTTAAATCTAGAAATAACTATGACTCTTTAGGAAATTCTAGTTTTGATTTACCTGATTCAATTAAATCTAGAAATAACTATTATTCTTTAGGAAATTCTAGTTTGATTTACCTGATTCAGTTAAATCTAGAAATTGCTATGACTCTTTAGGAAATTCTAGTTTTGACTTACGTGATTCAGTTAAATCTAGAAATAACTATGACTCTTTAGGAAATTCTAGTTTTGATTTACCTGATTCAATTGAATCTAGAAATAACTATTATTCTTTAGGAAATTCTAGTTTGATTTACCTGATTCAGTTAAATCTAGAAATAGCTATGACTCTTTAGGAAATTCTAGTTTTGACTTACGTGATTCAATTAAATCTAGAAATAACTATTCTTTAGGAAATTCTAGTTTGATTTACCTGATTCAGTTAAATCTAGAAATAGCTATGACTCTTTAGGAAATTCTAGTTTTGACTTACGTGATTCAATTAAATCTAGAAATAACTATTCTTTAGGAAATTCTAGTTCGATTTACCTGATTCAGTTAAATCTAGAAATAGCTATGACTCTTTAGGAAATTCTAGTTTTGACTTACGTGATTCAATTAAATCTAGAAATAACTATTCTTTAGGAAATTCTAGTTTGATTTACCTGATTCAGTTAAATCTAGAAATAGCTATGACTCTTTAGGAAATTCTAGTTTTGACTTACGTGATTCAGTTAAATCTAGAAATAACTATGACTCTTTAGGAAATTCTAGTTTTGATTTACCTGATTCAATTAAATCTAGAAATAACTATTATTCTTTAGGAAATTCTAGTTTGATTTACCTGATTCAGTTAAATCTAGAAATAGCTATGACTCTTTAGGAAATTCTAGTTTTGACTTACGTGATTCAGTTAAATCTAGAAATAACTATGACTCTTTAGGAAATTCTAGTTTTGATTTACCTGATTCAGTTAAATCTAGAAATAGCTATGACTCTTTAGGAAATTCTAGTTTTCACTTACGTGATTCAGTTAAATCTAGAAATAACTATGACTCTTTAGGAAATTCTAGTTTTGATTTACCTGATTCAGTTAAATGTAGAAATAGCTATGACTCTTTAGGAAATTCTAGTTTTCACTTACCTGATTCAATTAAATCTAGAAATAACTATTATTCTTTAGGAAATTGTAGTTTGATTTACCTGATTCAGTTAAATCTAGAAATAGCTATGACTCTTTAGGAAATTCTAGTTTTCACTTACGTGATTCAGTTAAATCTAGAAATAACTATGACTCTTTAGGAAATTCTAGTTTTGATTTACCTGATTCAGTTAAATCTAGAAATAGCTATGACTCTTTAGGAAATTCTAGTTTTCACTTACGTGATTCAGTTAAATCTAGAAATAACTATGAATCTTTAGGAAATTCTAGTTTTGATTTACCTGATTCAGTTAAATCTAGAAATAGCTATGACTCTTTAGGAAATTCTAGTTTTGACTTACGTGATTCAGTTAAATCTAGAAATAGCTATGACTCTTTAGGAAATTCTAGTTTTGACTTACGTGATTCACTTAAATCTAGAAATAGCTATGACTCTTTAGAAAATTCTAGTTTTGACTTACGTGATTCAATTAAATCTAGAAATAACTATTCTTTAGGAAATTCTAGTTTGATTTACCTGATTCAGTTAAATCTAGAAATAGCTATGACTCTTTAGGAAATTCTAGTTTTGACTTACGTGATTCAGTTAAATCTAGAAATAACTATGACTCTTTAGGAAATTCTAGTTTTGATTTACCTGATTCAATTAAATCTAGAAATAACTATTATTCTTTAGGAAATTCTAGTTTGATTTACCTGATTCAGTTAAATCTAGAAATTGCTATGACTCTTTAGGAAATTCTAGTTTTGACTTACGTGATTCAGTTAAATCTAGAAATAACTATGACTCTTTAGGAAATTCTAGTTTTGATTTACCTGATTCAATTAAATCTAGAAATAACTATTATTCTTTAGGAAATTCTAGTTTGATTTATCTGATTCAGTTAAATCTAGAAATTGCTATGACTCTTTAGGAAATTCTAGTTTTGACTTACGTGATTCAGTTAAATCTAGAAATAACTATGACTCTTTAGGAAATTCTAGTTTTGATTTACCTGATTCAATTGAATCTAGAAATAACTATTATTCTTTAGGAAATTCTAGTTTGATTTACCTGATTCAGTTAAATCTAGAAATAGCTATGACTCTTTAGGAAATTCTAGTTTTGACTTACGTGATTCAATTAAATCTAGAAATAACTATTCTTTAGGAAATTCTAGTTTGATTTACCTGATTCAGTTAAATCTAGAAATAGCTATGACTCTTTAGGAAATTCTAGTTTTGACTTACGTGATTCAATTAAATCTAGAAATAACTATTCTTTAGGAAATTCTAGTTTGATTTACCTGATTCAGTTAAATCTAGAAATAGCTATGACTCTTTAGGAAATTCTAGTTTTGACTTACGTGATTCAATTAAATCTAGAAATAACTATTCTTTAGGAAATTCTAGTTTGATTTACCTGATTCAGTTAAATCTAGAAATAGCTATGACTCTTTAGGAAATTCTAGTTTTGACTTACGTGATTCAGTTAAATCTAGAAATAACTATGACTCTTTAGGAAATTCTAGTTTTGATTTACCTGATTCAATTAAATCTAGAAATAACTATTATTCTTTAGGAAATTCTAGTTTGATTTACCTGATTCAGTTAAATCTAGAAATAGCTATGACTCTTTAGGAAATTCTAGTTTTGACTTACGTGATTCAGTTAAATCTAGAAATAACTATGACTCTTTAGGAAATTCTAGTTTTGATTTACCTGATTCAATTAAATCTAGAAATAACTATTATTCTTTAGGAAATTCTAGTTTGATTTACCTGATTCAGTTAAATCTAGAAATAGCTATGACTCTTTAGGAAATTCTAGTTTTGACTTACGTGATTCAATTAAATCTAGAAATAACTATTCTTTAGGAAATTCTAGTTTGATTTACCTGATTCAGTTAAATCTAGAAATAGCTATGACTCTTTAGGAAATTCTAGTTTTGACTTACGTGATTCAGTTAAATCTAGAAATAACTATGACTCTTTAGGAAATTCTAGTTTTGATTTACCTGATTCAATTAAATCTAGAAATAACTATTATTCTTTAGGAAATTCTAGTTGATTTACCTGATTCAGTTAAATCTAGAAATAGCTATGACTCTTTAGGAAATTCTAGTTTTGACTTACGTGATTCAGTTAAATCTAGAAATAACTATGACTCTTTAGGAAATTCTAGTTTTGATTTACCTGATTCAATTGAATCTAGAAATAACTATTATTCTTTAGGAAATTCTAGTTTGATTTACCTGATTCAGTTACATCTAGAAATAGCTATGACTCTTTAGGAAATTCTAGTTTTGACTTACGTGATTCAGTTAAATCTAGAAATAACTATGACTCTTTAGGAAATTCTAGTTTTGATTTACCTGATTCAATTAAATCTAGAAATAACTATTATTCTTTAGGAAATTCTAGTTTGATTTACCTGATTCAGTTAAATCTAGAAATAGCTATGACTCTTTAGGAAATTCTAGTTTTGACTTACGTGATTCAATTAAATCTAGAAATAACAATTCTTTAGGAAATTCTAGTTTGATTTACCTGATTCAGTTAAATCTAGAAATAGCTATGACTCTTTAGGAAATTCTAGTTTTGACTTACGTGATTCAGTTAAATCTAGAAATAACTATGACTCTTTAGGAAATTCTAGTTTTGATTTACCTGATTCAATTAAATCTAGAAATAACTATTATTCTTTAGGAAATTCTAGTTTGATTTACCTGATTCAGTTAAATCTAGAAATTGCTATGACTCTTTAGGAAATTCTAGTTTTGACTTACGTGATTCAGTTAAATCTAGAAATAACTATGACTCTTTAGGAAATTCTAGTTTTGATTTACCTGATTCAATTAAATCTAGAAATAACTATTATTCTTTAGGAAATTCTAGTTTGATTTACCTGATTCAGTTAAATCTAGAAATTGCTATGACTCTTTAGGAAATTCTAGTTTTGACTTACGTGATTCAGTTAAATCTAGAAATAACTATGACTCTTTAGAAAATTCTAGTTTTGATTTACCTGATTCAATTAAATCTAGAAATAACTATTATTCTTTAGGAAATTCTAGTTTGATTTACCTGATTCAGTTAAATCTAGAAATAGCTATGACTCTTTAGGAAATTCTAGTTTTGACTTACGTGATTCAGTTAAATCTAGAAATAACTATGACTCTTTAGGAAATTCTAGTTTTGATTTACCTGATTCAATTAAATCTAGAAATAACTATTATTCTTTAGGAAATTCTAGTTTGATTTACCTGATTCAGTTAAATCTAGAAATAGCTATGACTCTTTAGGAAATTCTAGTTTTGACTTCCGTGATTCAGTTAAATCTAGAAATAACTATGACTCTTTAGGAAATTCTAGTTTTGATTTACCTGATTCAGTTAAATCTGGAAATAGCTATGACTCTTTAGGAAATTCTAGTTTGATTTACCTGATTCAGTTAAATCTAGAAATAGCTATGACTTAAAGGGAATAAAATAATTGATATTTAGATTATCGAAATTAATAAATGTTAGTAGATTACTCCATGTATAAAACAGTTTTCTACATTACGTATTTTGAATGTAAATTACAAGTAAAATATCTAGAGGTAATTTACTCGCCCAACATAGATTGTAGATGGTTTGTGTTCATGTAACTGATTTTAAATTTTGATTAATGTTTATGATGTTGCTGATTGAGGCGTTGATGAATCACGGTATGTAAATTTACAATCCGACAATTGCCCTTATGACTGAAGGAAACCATGTAAAACCCCAGTCAGATTGGGCAGCCAGGAGTTTGAACCCGGGACCTCCAAATGCGAATCTCAATCGCTACCCAACTAGATCGATAATTTTAGTCTTATCAATACAGATTTTAATATTTTATTATTTGCTAACTTGTTGCAGTTAAAAAACTGATCTCTGAAAATTATTTTCGTTATCTTGTGTGATATGATCATCTGTGTACATTAAATAAATAATTTAATTAAATTTATTTCTTAATTTAATCTCTTAAGCAATTTCAAAGGGCGAAGTTTAACAATAATTTTATCAATCTTAAATTGAATATATGAACAGGTATTTAATGCTAATTTTTGTAATATTCGTTACATACGTATAGTTAAAACATATAACTTACAAATGAAATCATATTTTCGCTTAATGGATCAAGAGGAAATGTTTCATTCATATCATTACATAATTTATTGACAGTATACAATTTGATAGTATAAGGGTACATTGCATCAGTTATTCATAGATTTCAAAAAGGCATATGACTCGATTAAGAGAGAAGTTTTATATGATATTTTCATTGAATTTGGTATTCCCAAGAAACTAGTTCGATTAATTAAAATGACGTGTCTCAGTGAAACGTACAGCAGAGTCCGTATAGGTCAGTTTCTATCTGATGTGTTTCCAATTCACTGTGGGCTAAAGCAGGGAGATGCACTATCACCTTTACTTTTTAACTTCGCTCTAGAGTATGCCATTAAGAAAGTTCAGGATAACAGAGAGGGTTTGGAATTGAACGGGTTACATCAGCTGCTTGTCTATGCGGATGACGTGAATATGTTAGGAGAAAATCCACATACATTTTGGGAAAACACGGGGATTTTACTTGAAGCAAGTAAAGCGATAGGTTTGGAAGTAAATCCCGAAAAGACAAAGTATATGATTATGTGTCGTGACGAGAATATTGTACGAAATGGAAATATAAAAATTGTAAATTTGTCTTTTGAAGAGGTGGAGAAGTTCAAATATCTTGGAGCAACAGTAACAAATATAAATGATACTCGGGAGGAAATTAAACACAGAATAAATATGGGAAATGCCTGTTATTATTCGGTTGAGAAGTTTTTGTCATCTAGTCTGCTGTCAAAAAATCTGAAAGTTAGAATTTATAAAACAGTTATATTACCGATTGTTCCTTATGGTTGTCAAACTTGGACTCTCACTTTGAGAGAGGAACTTAGGTTAAGGGTATTTGAGAATAAGGTGCTTAGGAAAATATTTGAGGCTAAGAGGGATGAAGCTACAGGAGAATGAAGAAAGTTACACAACGCAGAACTGCACGCATTGTATTCTTCACCTGACATAATTAGGAACATTAAATCCAGACGTGTGAGATGGGCAGGGCATGTAGCACGTATGGGCAAATCCAGACATGCATATATAGTGTTAGTTGGGAGGCCGGAGGGAAAAAGACCTTTAGGAAGGCCGAGACGTATACGGGAGGATAATATTAAAATGGATTTGAGGGAGGTGGAATATGATGATAGAGACTGGATTAATCTTGCTCAGGATAGGGACCGATGGCGGGCTTATGTGAGGACGGCAATGAACCTCCGGGTTCCTTAAAAGCCAGTAAGTAAGTAAGTAAATAAGTATAGGATTTTAAGAGAATAGACCATAATCAGAAATAACATAGGAAACATCATAAAGGCCTGAGTTTTAGTAAGACACGTAAAACGTAAAGAATGTATATCTCATCATGTTTTTTTTCCTCGCTCTTTATACTTTAACTATTCAGGAAATTCATCTTTCTCTTCATTTCTACCATAAAAGAGACAAATCACTTAGCTTATTTCCATTTCCACGTCCTTAAATTGAATCACATTAAATAAAACTGATATAGAATGTATATCCCAGCCTGATAATATTAACGTAACCTGGATATCTGATATTTCCATTCGCTAGAGACGTACTTCCTCTTTCTTGACCGTCAGTTGTACTCGATCCCACATGCATTGAATTGAATTAAATCATTTATTTCGAAACGAATAGAAAGCAATATCTCATCCTCAAAACGGTTCCCTTGGCAACGCCAGACCCCCTTCTATACTGAGATGAAAATCCTCGGGATGCATTCGGAATGAGAATTTCCTGTTATAAGACACTCCAATAGACACATGTGCAAAGTGGCTTGTGTGAAAGTAACTGGGGAAGAATACGTACCTTGAATACTCCATTGCCTAATTTAAGCTGGCGCACTGCTAGTGGAAGTATACTTTCTATGCAGGGTACCAGGTTCAAATTCTATTGCTTCTAAATGGGACACGAGTTCTAAAAGAGAAACGTTACTGAGTGTTCAAGACGACACACGTTTGAAAGTAGCTAAGAAATATTTTGTGAGATACTGTAATTATGTGACAAAGTAAATTAAAATCTGAAATGAAGGGATCAGAGAACTATTCACAGAAGAAAACATAAGGTGGATGCTCCTGTTATGGCCATGTTCCTGATATGGCCACCCCCCTATTGTGAGTTAGTTAACCAAAAAATCCGATAAATTACAGCAGCATCCAATTAAAGGACATCCTGGTATTTCACTTGATCGTTTTCCATCCAGTCAGGTTGAGCAATATGGCGTCAGTTGCCTGTTTTGCGGTTTTCATATGACCTCTTCTTATTTTTCTCTGGTCAATCTCCTTTGTTTTATGCATGTTTTTCAAAGACTTGTTTCATGAAAACCATTGTACTCCATTCAGTTTTTAATGTTCTGTTGATTGGTGTTGTAGTTGATGGCGTATCTTTTACGAGTTGTTCATAATTAAACGATTTTCGTGAAAGCTTACCTGCTCCTGATACGGCCATATCAAATGTATCATGGCCATATCAAGTTCATTTCACTTTTATTTTTTCACCTGACAAATTTACATGCCTTATAGCTGGGATTACGCAAAAATTTTGTATTTTAAGAAAAACAACTTAATTTTTTTTATGGAAAAAACTGTTTTGACTACACTTTTGAATTATAAAAAAGATTATTAAGTGTCATTTTTATTCATTTTACACCAAAATTATTTAATTTTAGCACAACTGCGCTATCAAACTGAAAACAATCACGATTTGTAGAACATGGAACAAGGGTGGCCATATCATGTGCACATGTTCCTGATATGGCCACTAGGTAGACGTTTGGAATTTGGGACTTTTTGGACAATTAAAGCTATTTTTATGGGGAAAGGAAATTGTTTTAAGAAAGTCCATTAGACTGAGAACAAGTAAGAAAAAAGTGGTTTACATTTTTTTCAAAATGGCGGCTAGAAAAATTCTCAAACCTTAGCATGGCCATATCAGGGACACCTACCTTATTTCATAAAAATTGTTCGATATAAAACAGTGTTATGAAAATCACACTTCTTAGATAATCCGTTACAATTAATTTTAAGAGTACCGTAGTCTGTTTAGTCAAATGCCAAAAGGAACCTTAGAAGACTGCCCCGAAAATCTGTGGTAACTCCCTTAAAAGACTGCCAGAGTTCTTGAGTTGATTACGAATGGCCCACATAGACAGACAGAACTCCCACAGAAACTTCGAAGTTCTACAGGATGTTTCCGAGGTGGTGTTACAAACATGCAGGGATGATGGCGAAGGGCACATATATCAATTTCAGATAAGGAACCCTGGTCCAGAAATGACCGAGTCGAAAGTTACAAGCAAAAATAGTTGTGTGGAAATGAAATAATTTTATTCCTCTGTACACCTTATTTATGTGTATTTATCTGTACATCTTGCACATACTGTATTCATCTGACGTTGTTTACGTTGTTTACTTACAGTATTCCATTCAGTGCGCTGTCTGAGGGATGGGGACAGGAAACTACACTAAAGCAATGCAGATAGCGTAATGTGTAACGGACATGGTCGGTCCTGATATGCACGTCTGTAGACAGCAGTGTATGTGTACAAGTTGCAGTGTCAGTCGATCAGTCCTAGTGAAATGGAGGAGTACATGAGAGCGGAATAAGCAGACCTGATTTTAGAATACGGATGAGCCAATGGGAACAGTAGACAAGTTCAAGATTGCATCGGGACAAGTACCCCGGCCCATACCATCTTTCCACGACTGTTCCAAAGGTTAAGGGAAGGAGGGCACGTGGTGCCAAATTACAATTCCATTTCCACACAACTATTTTTGCTTATAACTTTCGACTCAGTCATTTCCGGACCATGGTTCCTTACCTTATTTTAGCATTAATTTTGGCCCTCGGTTGTACAGTGCTTTAACTAAATTACACCCAGAACTTCTAACATATAACAAGAAAATTAGAAACGTGTTAATATCTTCAATTTTATTAAATAAACTTATAGCCTATGTGTATGAATTAATCAACCTATATTATATTTGTATTCTATAATTTTGAAATATGTATAGTCCTACTTTTCAAGTGCGATACTATTCTTCTCTAATGTTAATATTATATTATATAATTCCATTGCCGCTGTAATTTAAATTGTAATTTAAATTTTAGTTCCTATTTTATTTTACTTATTTATTTTTATTATTATTATTTTTTATTTTCTATATTTCTCTTATATTAATATTGTAATATATACAGACGTGGACAAATCATTAACAAAATTGACGATTTTTATGATAATTCTGTTTACAAAATTTGACTTTTCAATTTAGACTACAGTTGACAATTTTGCATATTTCTATCATTACAATAGATAGAAATATGCAAAAATGTCGACTGTAGTTTAAATTGAAGAGTCAAACTTTGTAAACATTTATAATAAAAATCTTCATATTTGGCTAATAATTTGTAAATATGCAAAAGTGTCAACTGCAGTTTAAATTGAAGAGTCAAATTTTGTAAAAAAATATCAATTAAAATCTTCAGTTTTGCTAATAATTTGGAAATATCCAAAATGTAAACTATTCCAAATTGAAGAGTCAAATTTTGTAAAAATATATAATAAAAATCTTCAGTTTTGCTAATAATTTGTAAATATGCAAAAATATCAAATGTAGTCCAAATGGAAGAGTCAAATTTTGTAAAAAAAAATATACAATACAAATCTTCAATTTTGCTAATAATTTCGAAATACGCAAAAATGTCAACTGTAGTCTAAGCTGAAGAATCATATTTTGTAAAAATATGTAATGAAAATCTTCACTTTTGCTAATAATTTGTCCACGTCTGTAATTGCTGTAACTGTAATTTTAATTCTATTTCCTATTTTATTTTATATTCTCTTATAGGCCTATTAATATTATATTTGAACTGCGACCGAACACGAGCGCTGCTCATTCGGTCTCATTTCACTGATTTTATCCTGATTTCACTAACACTTCCAAAACATTTCACTGTTCAAATTACTTTGCACTGCCACTACAAAACTTCACTGACAGAAACACACTTCACTTACACAATACACTTCACTGACACAATACACTTCACTCTTCACTGACACAGCACACTTCTTCACTGATACACACTTCAATAAATGGAGCTTTGAGAAAAAAGGCACATAAAATTATTTAGGTGGAAGAGTCTCTGTTGTAGCTTGTTTTCGTTATTAAAGTGAACAACTTGCTATCCCTGAGCATTTCTGACGTCCATTTATGTGGTGGTCATTAGCCCCTCTCATACGCTGTTAGGCAGGTGGGGCTAAGCTGGCCGTGCAAGTAAGCACAATGTGGAATAATAATCATAGCGTAGTAGGGACGATAGCCAACTTTGAAGGGGTGATATAGTAAACAGCAGCACTATTGGTGCATAGGGGTGGTTTTGTGCTCCGATATGACGCAGGCCTATTTGAGGGTTAATACAGATGCGAGAGTTGTGGAGCCTCTGGTAATTATGGGGAACAATGCAAGGGTAACGACTTGCGGAATCTGTTTCCCGCCAAACAGGAAGCCAGAAGATAGCTTCCCCAGGGTTCAATTTAAGGGTGCGTGAGCACGTATCTAGGACATGGGGTCTACAACTTTTTCACCCCTCTAACATCTTCGTAAGGATAGTCTTTATAGCTTCCTCTGGTATCCATGTTTGTTGCCTGATGTTCTACGTTTTAAATTATGAAGGAAATTTATTTTTTAATCTAGTCCACTCGTACACTGACGTTCAAAGATATGTGATCTAGAATTTTCTGATCTTGTAAGCCAACTTTCTAGCCACGGGAAAGTCAGAACCAAAGAATATGGACACACTTTGAAATAGTTTCGCTAGATCTCGGTAGGTGCCAATATTATTGCTCCCGGTAAAAATGTGTGGAGGGAGAAAAGTTTATCCGTGTAGTTGCATCTTAATGTATTCATGATCATCAATTTACAGGGAAACAGTTGGCGACGACTAAAAAAAAGAACGACCATGCGATAAATTGATAGCGATAAATCTAGTTGCAAAAATTATCGCAAAGTGTGACTGTATTGGTAGGAATTCAAAATGTCATTACACTTCATTGGTCGAAAATGGAATGACGTCATATAAACGAAATAGTCTATATTAATCTTACTAGAGGTTTTGATTTATCTAGAGAAAATCAATACTCGAGTGAGATTCAGTTTATTGTTACACGATTACAAGAAAGTACTGTCTATAAAGAAATAAATACAACAGTAGCTACATAAATATCAAGGGCCAAACGAAGATGTTTATGACGAGGGATAAGGGTTTGCTGCCGAGTGTCTCTGGTCGTAGGTTTAAACATGAAATTTGGCCAAAGGTTCATACATTATTTTGTGGTGTACTAGTCCGTAACTGAATAAATTAAATCTTTTCGATAAGAGTTTTAAGTTAGAAATTCGCTTTGTGTTTTTATGTCTTGTTTAGCGTGTTTTGTTTTGGTATCTAGGGCTATGTGTACTAAAAAAAAAAAGAATACGTAAAATAAAAATTATTTGTTGAGGGAGGCCATGCATGATGCTTTTATTTCTTTGTTGTTAAGTTACCAGTCTCTGAATTTAATGAAAAGTGTTCTGGTAAGTTGGAAATGATGTCGAGGCCTGTTGAAACCGAAATTCCTTCAGGGATTTTTATTAAAGCCAAACAAGCTTTAAATTAAGTTGTTGCCACTTAAATAAATATAAGTAAAAAAAAAACATATTTTTTGGCCCTAGGGCATATAAAGATTTTTATAGGCCACCAAAGGTATAATGGGCTGTATTACATAATTGTGTCCATGCAGAAATTTATTTATTTATTTATGTATTTGTTTATTTACATACTTAGTTATTTATTTATTTATGTATTTATTTATTTATTTGTTTATTTACATACTTAGTTATTTATTTATTTACTTATTTATTTATTTATCTATGTATTTAATTATTTGTTTATTTACATAATTAGTTATTTATTTATTTACTTATTTATTTGTGTATTTATTTATTTACTTATTTATTTATTTATGTATTTATTTATTTACTTATTTATTTATTTACTTATTTATTTATGTATTTATTTGTTTATTTACGTATTTATTTATTTATATACTTACTGTATTTATTTATTTATTTACTTATTTATTTATTTATTTACTTATTTATTTATTTACTTATTTATTTATTTACTTATTTATTTATTTACTTATTTATTTATTTACTTATTTATTTATTTACTTATTTATTTATTTATTTACTTATTTATTTATTTATGTATTTATTTATTTACTTATTTATTTATTTATTTACTTATTTATTTATTTATTTATTTATTTATTTATTTATTTGTGTATTTATTTA